>NC_052504.1:94181295-94481295 GCF_014356525.2 Nilaparvata lugens
GTTACGCAGGAGGTTCGCAAGAGGTTCGCAATATTGAATGAAAAAGACTAAGAAATTGTCAAAAACCACAGATTTATTGATACTTAGAAAGACCGGTTTCGGTTATTACACCATTGTCAATCTCTGATAAACATGTTTATTACCAAATATCATGGAATAATTACTACAATATCAACTTCTCAACTACACAAGAAGGTTCGCAAGATGATCGCGCGCTTGTCTTATTATTATTATTATTATTACATTCCTTAATCACAACATCAAATTGATGATTGGGAGAGAATCAACAGGATTAACCCAAAACTGTTCCTCTCCCTAATTTTGATAAAAATAGTCCAAATGAGGTTATGAAAACACTTCTATATAGATCACAAAAATTTACAGTCCAAATATAAGCTTACATTATACTAAAAATTTTGTATCTCGGTTGATCAGAAAGATGAAACAAATTATTATTACACTTGAAAATGCATTAATAAATTGAAAAGTATTAAAAAACTTGATAAATTTGAAGCCAGAAAAATCACAAAAACGTTCACTATTGTTATTGTTGACTGCAATACGCTACAACAGTAAACTGACCGCACAAATGTGAAATGTTCAACCCAGCTGATCGAATGACAAAGCTAAATAAAATAATATTCTGGTTCGGTTGCACAAAAGCCGTTTTAATTGATTATTAATTTTGATAATTTTACATTGTTTTGGGTTATGCCTGTTGTCTCCAGTAAAACCAACTCCATTGAGAAAACATACATTAGTTTTTTTTTTAAGAATACAATCTTTTATACAAAAACCATCACTCACTTATCATATTTTGGCTCCATTTTGATTTTCAATATGCTTGTCCAACACTGTCCTGAGTCCTGAGCACTATAGAACTAGGGTCTCCTTCGCTCGAAGATTAATCGATTAACCGCTCGAAGCGATCTTAAATCAAACTATTGTATTTTAAAGATTCAGATCCAACTCAAGATAAAAAAAAATGCAGCGGCAGCTAATTTTATCGATGTTTTAGAAAGAGGCTCTTATTAATTATCTAAATATCGGGGCACCGAACTTCGCTCGTTATTTTTATTTATTGATAAACAGAACTCAATTGTCTAAAATGATCGTGTTTTTATTTCACAGCTGGCTATATGTCATCTTATGAATTTCGGGGATGCGATATTTTGGTTTTTTACATACTCGCTCACTCACTTTTTTAATATCCACAACTGTTTCAGCCAAGGATGAATATTATCCTTTTAATGTCATTCAGTGAGTTTTCCGAAGGATGAGACCTAGTGCAATCGAATTTTTATATAATAAACCTACTATGTTCCAAATTTCGTGAGAATCGTTAGAGCCGTTTTCGAGATCCGTTGAACATAAATATCCAGATATCAATAAATATAAATAACCAGATATAAAAATACAGAAATTGCTCGCTTAATAATAATAGGATATCTGATGTGAGAGCTGAATATATCTAACTTCTAATTTCGGCGCCACACTCTTGCCGAGTTGCTCGCAAATGGCCAACAGGAGCGGCTAGCGTTCGTCTTGCCATCCACACTGCAATGTGACCAGAAGACAATACAAAACAATGCCTCATGAGGATCAGTGGTAGGTAGCCACTTACCTTCACTTGTCTAGTTTCCACAAA
This sequence comes from Nilaparvata lugens, assembly GCF_014356525.2. NCBI lineage: Eukaryota > Metazoa > Arthropoda > Insecta > Hemiptera > Delphacidae > Nilaparvata > Nilaparvata lugens. The sequence continues at coordinate 94,182,944 of NC_052504.1, forward strand.
AATCGTAGCGAAGGCAAGCCGAGCCGAGTTGAGGCCCGTAGTCATCCACACTCTCGCGCTCGTTGTCATTTATACGCACTCGGCAAGAGTGTGGCGCTGGCATAAATCAGTTTAAGTGAGCTGAGCATTTTAGTCCATTATGATGGGTCTCTTTGGAAGCTGTATGCGATGTGCAGAGGATGCTAAGAATATGTTTGGCTTGCTGGTAAGAAAACTACTTATTGTATAGCCTATTCATTATGAACGTAGCCTACAGTAGGTGTTCAACCAGAATGACTATCAAGATCTTGGGTGTTCTCTCATCATTAACGTTGATCCTTAGGAATTATTCAACAGAAAAATGAGAACAGAGAGTGATGAGGATAGAGTGAAATGAACATATCAAAAAAAGGCGATGTCAGGAATGACTTCATAATTAATAAGTGTTTGTGTTTTGTTTCAATGTGTAAATTTAGTGAAGAATTGGAAAGTCGCACATAACCTTTATTTGGACAATTTATTTTATGAAATTGGGATGAAAAGAAGTTTTAGACTGTAGTCTGTTTCTTTGTCCTTAAGATGATTGTAAATGATAAATAAATAAAAAAGGAAAAGAAGATGAGCTCTGAGAGAGATACAATGAGCTTCACTTGAGAGCGATGAAAAATTGACCAGGAGTAGTGAGTGAGTGGATTGGATATTATCATAGATGAAGGATAAGCATAAAGGATATATTTCTTGTCTCTGATATTATTATTTAGTGAAGTGTTCCTACGCAGGATATACTTTAGAGAAGCTGTTCCCCAGAAACACGAATATAATTGTATTTGGATCTCATTTGTTATTTATTCTAATCTCCAGTCTTTCCAAAAAGGATAGCAGAATAAATTTACGCACAGTCGTGAGCTTAGCAAGCAAAACCCATGTTTGGGGCTGCAGGGGTGCCCATCCCCTCATGGTCCGTGTCGCAAAATCCCCCCCCCTCAAAATTTGGCATCCATTTAGGTACTTGAATTTCTGAATAGTCCATTGAAAACTGTAAATTGGAAAATTCCCCCACTTTCCCTAGTTTTTTTTTTCTAAAAATCCTCCCCAAAATTCAGCCTCATGTCGCAACTTGCGACATCAAAACATGCTGTGGGCGGCTGTCTATCCCTGTGATACAAATCTTTATATTTTATTATTTATTTATCCATTATATTCCTTTCAGTCTATCAAGTCCATTATTCATTGACAGATGTCAAGGCTTTGAATGTGGACCACATTGAAAAAAAATGAAAAGGAAACCCGCAGAAGGTGAAGAAAATACTTTCCACCTGATGAAATAAGGGTCGCATGAATTGGGAATATCTGGAACTCAAAATATCTTGCAGCTAGCCGGAATTGGAAATAATTATATGGAACTCAGAATATTTTGACAGGCGGAACTCCGAATATCGTGCAGGCCGGTGGAACTCAAAATATCTTGTCAGCTGGTGGAATTGGAAGTGTATGTGGAATTGGAAATATATCGAACTCACAATATCGATCGATATTAGCGAGACTGTGTAGATGTGGGATGAAACAAATTTATCGCAAAACAAATGAAGGGTTCTATAGTTAACCTAAAATAAATTCATCAACACATCAACACATCAACAGTCGTCATTCTTGTTTGAAACAGATAACAGAGTTTTGAAAACTTGCATAATATGTACATGACTATTATTTTATAAACCAATATAATTTTAATATATAATGAGCTATGAATTACCCTAAGTGGGTAATTAGTCCATATCATTCCAGAAAATAAGTCAGACTTGAACCATTTCTCAATCACAATCACATTACCAGTACTCCCACTTTGGCACCGATATTTTGAGTTCCAGATATTTCCAATTCCGCCATCTGACAAACAAATAATTTGAGTTGCAGATACTCCCAATTCCGCCTAGCAACATATTTCGAGTTCCGGATTTTTCCAATTCCGCTGTCTGACAAATATTCGGAGTTCCACCCAGCAACAGTTTTCAAGCATAGACATTTAACATTGATATTTTGAGTTCCAGATATTTCCAATTCCGCGGCCCCATGAAATATCGTGATCGTGTGATCGTGTACAGTGCCACTTTTTTAACTTGTAGCAGAGATATGTGGCTGTGCTACATGTGGCCCTGCTACATAGCGTCAACTTACCGTGAAATAGCACTTAAGTTACATAACGTGTCCAGGTATTGATCAAGGAGGAAAAGGCAGAGAAAAATGTTGTCTGACGCTAGAAAGCTTGCCGAGTCTGGTGCAGCAAAGTGGTGGGGGAAGGACAGACCGTGCGCCTGGTCGGAAGGAGTCCACAGGACCGGCGCCTGGATTAGTTCCGATTTCGGCCGTAGCATGGCGATGAGAGCGCCACTGCCTGTGTCAGTTTTTAGGCAAGTCCTTCATGCGCCGCCGCCGCTGAGTCATTCACTGCAGACTCACTGCACTCTCAATACGTCAATAATACCAGCTTGCCTCAGCACTGAGTTCTCCCCTAGCTTTCAATGCAATGAATCACTGTACTGGTGATCGTTTTGCCCTAGCTACGATGAGATGAACCTATTATTTGTTCATTTCTACTATGTGCTGTGTTACACCATATCACCATCACTCTCTGTTACAAGAGGGATAGATTATTTTAGGAGATCGGACGCAGCTTGGGATTTTTTTAAAGATGCATGAAAGAAGAAGCAGGGGTTCCCACAAGGGGGGAATTCCCTGGGGGGTCCTGAAACATATAACGACGGACGACCTCTTTTTGCGAGGCAGCTATAGGATTTTTTAAATAGCCTAAGTAAGAGAGAACAACGCTCTTATATGGCACTGAATCTTGGATACCTAAGAAGAATGCAACAGCTGTTGTAGCTATGGTGAAAGTGATATTTTCGAGCTCAAAATTTAAGTGATTTCATTCTATATTTTGTGAATATTTGAAGTTTGGTTTTTGTTTTAACGGAAGTTTCATTATCAATCTATCTAAATTTGAAACTCTTTGTTTTATTCTGATTCATAGTTTCAGATTGAAGATTTGTGTTGAAATTGAAATGAACTTAACCTAAATAATATTTGGACGATTTGTGACAAAATCAGGAAATTGAAGAAGTTTTGGGCAATAGCCTGTATTTTCTTTTCCGACTATTGTATTGTTCGCTCTATCTAATAAATAAATAAATAAATAAATAAAGAATGGAGTAGGTTACAAGCTGTCAAAATAAGGTTTTTAATAGCAGTAAAAGGGTGCACACAAGGGAAGATAGGCTTCCTAATGTCGATATAAGAAGCGAGCTCAACATAATCTCCATATGGCAGAAGATTGAAGAAAATCGGCAAAACTGGAAAGATCATGTTGAAAGGATGGAGAGCGACAAGATTCCCAGGGCAGTCTGTTGTATAGCCCGGTTGGGAGGAGAAGTGTAGGCAGACCCCGTAAAAGATGGATGTGATGGTGAGTTTGAAGTCGGAACATCCGACTCTTTATCCTTGTCTAATCCTTGTAGGAAGACGACGACGAGTATGAGAGAAGAAGTAGGGGTGCCCACGGGGGGCGATTCTTGGCGGTGGGAGGGGGGCCCTGGAAATATAACGGCTCTGCGAGAATGAATTTTTTGGGGCGTTGGTACTAAAGTTTGGGATATTTAGGGAGGGGTGCGTCCTTTGGCTTGGGGGATGAGGAGGGTCTTCACTCCTGGGAGAAGGATGGAGGATGATGGATGGAAGAGAGAGAGTTGAAGTTACCAAAATTGTTCATGTTATGGGAATAGTTTCGTAATACTGATCAATATTGATCTTAGAGATTGGGGTTGGGGATAGTAGAACCTCAACCTCATGGGGAAACCATCTTTGGAAGGGATATCTAAACCATGTGAAGGAAGGAAGGGCTACAGAATTGTAACAACCTTACAGCAGACTGTTGCATCAGTGAGAGAATACAGTACTTTCATAATACTGAGACACCAACTTCATTGATTTTTATCATGATGTACATGTTCCTGGAAAAAATTGGATCCTCATTCTCACTTGATTAAAGTTGCCAAACCTTACTGCATTCCTTCATGGAAGCATATAATAAATAAATAAATAAATAAATAAAGAATGGAGTAGGTTACAAGCTGTCAAAATAAGGTTTTTAAGAGCAGTAAAAGGGTGCACACGAGGGAAGATAGGCTTCATAATGTCGATATAAGAAGCGAGCTCAACATAATCTCCATATGGCAGAAGATTGAAGAAAATCGGCAAAACTGGAAAGATCATGTTGAAAGGATGGAGAGCGACAAGATTCCCAGGGCAGTCTGTTGTATAGCCCGGTTGGGAGGAGAAGTGTGGGCAGACCCCGTAAAAGATGGATGTGATGGTGAGTATGAAGTCGGAACATCCGACTCTTTATCCTTGTCTAATCCTTGTAGGAAGACGACGACGAGTATGAGAGAAGGAGTAGGGGTGCCCACGGGGGGCGATTCTTGGCGGTGGGAGGGGAGCACTGGAAATATAAGACTCTTTGCTAGAATGAATTTTTTGGGGCGTTGGTACTGAAGTTTGGGATATTTAGGGAGGGGTGTGTCCTTTGGCTTGGGGGATGAGGAGGGTCTTCACTCCTGGGAGAAGGATGGAGGATGATGGATGGAAGAGAGAGAGTTGAAGTTACCAAAATTGTTCATGTTATGGGAATAGTTTCGTAATACTGATCAATATTGATCTTAGAGATTGGGGTTGGGGATAGTAGAACCTCAACCTCATGGGGAAACCATCTTTGGAAGGGATATCTAAACCATGTGGAGGAAGGAAGGGCTACAGAATTGTAACAACCTTACAGCAGACTGTTGCATCAGTGAGAGAATACAGTACTTTCATAATACTGAGACACCAACTTCATTGATTTTTATCATGATGTACATGTTCCTGGAAAAAATTGGATCCTCATTCTCACTTGATTAAAGTTGCCAAACCTTACTGCATTCCTTCATGGAAGCATATAATTAAATAAATAAATGTTTATTTCCCCCAAAAAACTAAAACTTCAAGATCAGTTACACTATTAGATGAATTACAGTTACATACAATAGTTAGTTACAAAAAATTCTTATAATGTGTCCTCTACTTGTTTAGTTTTTTCTGTGTGGAAAGTGACCTACTCCACTATGGCGAACCATGTTCTAGAGTAGGTTATACTCAAATTTATCTAATATTTTGTGTAATTGATGTTGTAGTTTTAGTTTTTTTGGGGGAAATAAACATTCATATATCTATTTATATACCCGAATTAAGTACTGTGCCTACTATAATATCCACGTATTAGCACAGAGGTGCCCTCATGGCTGCCGGAAGGGTGGGGTCGTTAGATCACACAGACTGCATCCCCGAAATTTTTGGGAGGGTGTGGGGTGAAAAAAAGAGGTTAGCAGTGTTCAAAATAGTGTCTGTTCTCTTTTTTTGTAAAGGTGTCCTATTCGCAAACGGTTAGTACAGTAGGCTATTGAATTTGGTATATTTATGGTTGGTCACCGCTGACTACCAATATGTCCTCGATATTTATTTTTATTTATTTATCACATTGTGTACAAATACTCAACATAAGGAAAGGCACAACAGGCTCATTTCCAAAACTGTCCCATTTTCAATGTATAGGCCTACTATACTGTCCAAATCAAAATGTTGGCCATAATGCTTATACTACTGTATCACTTTCACTTTTCAAAATACAATTTACGCTCCTCAATACTCAGATAAACGAATAAATTTAGAATAAAATAGGCACTATTAGAGTCTAAAATCAAAAAATCTAGAACAGTAACTTGGTAATTATTTAAAAAGTCTAAATTTCGAATGAATTTACTCGAATCAGATTACTTCCGTAATGATAATAATTAGTTTTGGGCTATGCCTGTTGTCTTCTCCCAATCATATTATATTTATTATAATTATGATCTGTAATGACAATGAAATGAATAAATAAATAAATAATCAATTTGTCATGTATCATGTGTGTGAAAGTTTCCTTATTATCCAATGCCACTCTGTAATCATCTGTGTAGCCTTTTAGGAAAGTTATCATTTCCGTAATGGTAATCATCAACCACTATGCAGTGGTTGATGATTTTCCATAGAAAAGAGCCAATATTTAATGATCCAACACATTACAGCTACCTTAGATGTGTGAAAATGGCAATGTCTAAACGTCCATACTCATCTAAACATTTTCAAATTCTTATCTAAAATTCATTCGTCAGTTTTTAACACCGACCACATATAGCAGAAATATGTTCAGTTATGCTAGTTTGCATGTTTGCGCCTCACCGTGAATTTCTATTAGGAATAGTCAATGCTCATCTATACATAAACACATAGAGAAAATACAGCGTAAAGTAAGACTATCAAACGAATTAAACACTATCATCTATCTCTATAATAAAGGAAAGAACTGACTCAAACTACACGTACGGGGGATAGGAGATTCACGAATGACGCATCATCACGTCTGAACTACTGGACTGATTAACTTGAAATTTTGCATGTAAACTCTCTATTTACCAAGGATGGTTACAGGCCTATTTACAATTCTTCAATATTCCACTACGTCAAGTTTCCAGTTTGTCAAGGTTTATTTAGACCTTTGCGGAGCACGGGTTACCTGCTAGCACCAAATATAATAGACATAATTTATAATATGCTGTATAATATTTATGCTATATTTTCTTGATGATAGTATAGAGGAAATAATACTCGTTTGTCTCTGATGATAGTACTATCATAGAGGAACAATAGCGTAAATAGATATCCCATGGTATAGGGCGTTTATGTTGCAACTTTTACTGTTATCTCAAGCCGATTACTGTCGATTATTGTCGATTTTTACTGTTTTGTTGGGGTGAGAGTGTGTGAACGGCACAGTGAGAGACTTCGAGCGTCACACAGATTCTCGGGAAAGAACTACGTGGACTATCGGCTTGAGATAACAGTAAAAGTTGCGACATAAACGTCCTATACCATGGGATATCTACTTACGCTATTGTTTCTCTATGGTACTATCATAGAGAAACAATAGCATAAGCTTACGCTATTGTTTCTCTATGATACTAGACTATACAGAACCAGTATCACTGTAGATACTAGATAAATAGACATACAGCTGCAGTAGTTTACGGCAGTCATCAACCCCGAATGGCCTTGAGTCACCCCAACGCGACTAGCTCGCTCCAGGCAAGCAGCTTAGCATGCAGACAAAATGAAACAGACATCCTTTCGTGAAGCCTGCTGGAGAACAGAAGGGTCCTGCGCTGGACTGGAGCCACCCGATTGGTCGACAGCCGCTGGAGGCTGCGCCGTTCGTCTCTCCCATTGGGTGGCGGGTGACCTTGGGGCGTCACCCACTCGAGCTCGATCCTTTTTCTCTCACAAAGGATCTTTCCTGCCTGCAGGGCTCACTGTTTTCAAAGCCCCCAACTGCGTACACCTGCTTTTCCTTTACATAGGGCCTGAGTCTCTTCATAAAGAGGAATCTCCATTCTGTTGCTATACGTTTGGTCAGAGAATACTATTATAGGTTGCTTTATTCATGCTCCATGAAAGATTGAATTACAGTATTATTTCATGGGGGAATAACTCACGGGAGTCTGAAGTTTTGGTTATGCAAGGAAAGCGATAAGGATAATTGACCGAACGCAGTGAGTTCTATGTTTTAACTAGGATTTTCTTTTGTCTGTATGTATGTATGAAACGCATTTACGGCCAAACGCGTTGATAGAATTCTATGAGATTTGGCAGGAATATTCCTTTTTCAACTGCGCGTCGTGTATACAGGTTTTTCAAAATTTTGCAGTTTAAGGATAATAAGAAAGGAAAAGGAATTTCCTCCATACTCCGATATCATTATGATATTGACCGAGCGAAGTGATGTCTAAGATTCAAGTCGACGGTTTGGCATTTCTCCTTATGTTTAAATGTTTATATGTTGCTCATTTACTGCGAAGCGCGGTAATAGATTTTCATGAAATTTTAAAGATATGTTCCTTTTTTAATTGCGCATCGACGTATATACAAGGTTTTTGTAAATTTTGCATTTCAAGGATAATATAAAAGGAAAAAGGAGCCTCCTTCATACGCCAATATTAGAGTAAAAATCATACTATAGAATTATTCATCATAAATCAGCTGACAAGTGATTACACAGATGTGTGGAGAAGCCAGTATATTGCTGTATTTCCATAAGGTCTATAGTTTCAATCAGGTACTTGTGGATGAGAATACTGCGTGAGGTCTACTGTTCACAGAACTACTAGTCATCTACTCTGAAGATAGGATTAATCAGACTATAGAATTTTTCATAATCAATCAGCTGACAAGTTCATTGCATGCATCACACAGATGTCATGAGAAGCCGTGTCTATTATTATTTTGGAGAACAGGTGACACCAGATACTTGTGGATTGGAAAACTGAGTGAGGTCTACTGTTCACAGAACTACTAGTAACAAACTCAAATGTGAGAGCTCACTGCAAACCGCTATTACTCAAAACTAGAGTCATTACTGTCATTTGTTTGCATATAAGTTGCTTTCGTAAATAAAATTGAAGGAAAAATCCTTGATTGTAAAATATTAATGTACACAATCATAATATGAGGTGCCATAGAAAAATTGTTCTATTCTATGGTTTGGTATATACGAAGCGACAAGAGTTTGTTTAAGCAGGATGCCAAACCTCTTCGATTTTGCTATCCATAACGGAATATCCCATTTTAAGAACGGAATATCTCATCCCGTTATTACGGTTGGTAGGCCTTTATATCAGAGAAAACCTATTCATTGATTGTTTTTTCTATGGTTATATGAAGCGATAAGTGATTGTAGGAGCAGAAAGTGATTTTCTATAATGTGATTTTTCTATAATGAAGTTTCTTACAGTGACTTGGGAAAGACTGGATACTCAATAGCTTTTCTTCGTAACTATTTTCTATCATAAGCGTCTAAGAAGCGGCTTATAGACAGGAGTATAGAATAGGCATTCACTATAGTCACTATAGAATATATTACTATAGTCAACCGCACAGAAATAGTCTGATAGAAATTGAAACAAATGAGTGCATCCATCGTTGACAAATAAGAGTTGTTTGATCAACGTTGCCCACAACTGATTATAAATTAGAACTAATTAATATTTATGTAATACACCTGACGAATTGACAATATCATCTATTGCAATGGAGGCGTTAGGAATGATGGTGTTGAGAAAGAACTTAGCCGTTACAAATCCCATCGGACTGTTTTCGTGCGATTGACTGTAACAGTCAGTGCTTTTTATTACGTCACTTTTCCATTTCCATCAATTTCTTTTCAGACTTATAAAAGAAAATATAAATATCCTATTTGGACATAATGTAGACTAACAGCTGATGTCTGATGAATGAAAAAATTCGTGGAAAGTGACGTAATGACAAGCAATGGCCGTCAGTAACTTTCCGTCTCTACTTTCTCCTTCTAAATTAGGGTAATATTGATGATATAAAGGTTCTTATCGTATCACTTATTACTCATAATGAACTTATTATCAATGATTCGAGTTTTATTTGGGGTGAATTTCCTTGAGTTTTCTTCTTTTAAAGCTCTTATACTATTGGTCATTTTACATTTTATACTATCTTGATTTGGAATAAGTCAAGGAGATTCAGGGTCTTGGAAAGTTTATCAAAAATATTAAAATTGATGTGCTATTTGAGAACTGCTTGTTCACATGAGTGTGAACCGTTTTCTCCTCTAGTATTACTTATACCAATATTATAGGTTCATTTATAGTTATATTTTTATGTATTATTCGAACTATTGCTTCAAATTGTACATCCTCGTTGATTTGAAAAGAGAAGACCGTTTCAGTACCAGAATAGATGAATGAATTATGGACGTTTCACATTTCAGGAAATATAGATGGTTTTTCTATGCTTAATCACGTTTTATCCAAATGAGCGTAGGCCTAGTCACTCTGCAATTCTTCACCAGGATTTCCCTAACGCTAAAAATATTTTCTGAAAATAGATCAATAATTCAGGGCCGGTTTCCGAGCTCGGGATTTGACTAAGTTCTAGACTTTAAACAGCTGGAGTCAGAAAATTGGCTTTCAGAGACGGGGCGTAGTCGTAGTCATTGTCACAGTCACGTTTGAATTAAATTTCAAAAACTAGAAAATTAAACACAAAATAGAATAAAGAAAGAATAGTGTAAAGTTTCAGCTATTTTGAATTATTTAGAAATGTTTAATTTCGTCAAGGAAAAACGTTTCCAATTATTGAAATGAGAAAATAAAAACTGCGACTACTGTTATAAAAACTGCGACTACGCTCCGTTTTGGAAAGCTTATTTTCTGACTCCAGCTGTTTAAAGTCTAGAACTTAGCTAAATCCCGAGCTCGGAAACCGGCCCTTAGAGTCTTTATGGTTTTCAAGAATTGAATTGGATATTCATAATGATGAAAATGAAATTGACATAAACACTTTAAATCCTTTTCCCTGTAGATTTTTTCCCTCTCAGTAAAGAAATTCTAATCTACTGTGGGAAATCCTTGACAATAATTCTTCATCAAAAAGATTTTTACAAAGTAATGGTCCTGAATTGAATTTAAACTTGATTTGCTTGAAAAGTATCTATTTCTGATCAGAGCAAGTGCTTCCATGCTTCAGCCAAAGAGGATCGGAATAGAAGTTTTTTATTATTTTTTTGAGGGTGATGCCCACATGAGCTCTAGACTTGTGCTTGGGTTATGAGGCGGGTAACAATAAGGTATGAATGGACCAACAGTTTTAGGTGGGTTCCAAATCATCTATTATTGTATCTGTATATTCTATTTTGATCCTCTTTGCTTCCAAATGTCATTTTCTCCTTCTCCACGCAACTTGATACCGCGTAGGGAATGAGTTGGGTGACAATGAGATATGAATGAACCAACAGTTTTGGATGGGTTCCGAACCATTTATTATTGTATCTCCTATTTCGATCCTCTTTGCTTCCACATGCCATTTTTTCCACTCAACTCGGTTTCTCGGTACCGTAGGCTATTGTACTCTCTCATTGATTAGGCTCAAGGTTGCCAGAATGTGACAGAGTCCATGCCAGCACTATCTGTTGGAATAAAATTTAACTAAGTCTCATTGTTTCATTGTAACTTGCCCAATAATCATGTGGTTTTTTATAGGCTACAGAGCTACAGTGCTTCTCTGATCATTTCCCAGTTCAGTAGAATTGTAAAAAATCGCCACTTTTGAATAATGGGGGATTGAGTCAATGTTACAAAATGAAAATAAGAAGGATGTGATGAGATAGGGGAGTAAGGAACGATACCAGTGCTGCTACCTGTTGGCAAACTGTAGAACTACCAACTCCACACATAAGCCCGCGAGATTCAAAAGAGTGCCGTATATTGATTCGGTGTGGAGAGTCTACTACTTGTGTAGGTCCTAGGCCCTATTTAAATTAAACCCCAATTAAAGATTATGTGCTGTATAAATATTATTTTTGCACTATACTTCATATATTGATTTATTGTATAATATAGGCCTATGTGTAATCTACATTTGAACAGCTTAAAATTCATTCAAAGCAAAGAAGATAACGGCTTGAAAGAATCAATCATTATGCTAAGAATATTTCATTATTTGGTGCTTTCACCCTACTGGTTAGTCAAATAAAAATTTTCGGACGTTAGGTATCGTACGGTATCTGCCCAGTAGCAGAGACGATAAGAATAGGAGATTGATTATATTTTTCTATGTAAGTAGTTTCACGTTTCAGCCCTACTTCTTGGGTTTTGTTTTTCATGTGCGTAATAAATAATAATAATAAATTTTATTCTTCAGTAAAGAAAGTGAACAAAAGTACAAACAAAAAAGAAAACATAGCTTCTGTGAAATAGTATTTTAGTACTAGTGTGAATAGTATTTTAAGTTCAGGATCAGTGGCGAGGCGTGACTTTTTGGCTCTGTCATCTCCAGGAATAAGTTTGAAGGAAAGCTGCACCCCCCTCCCCTAATTAAAAATATAATAATGTTTCATTTTTAGAAGTCATCTTTCTCTCTCAAAGACTCCAATAGCTCGTTCTCTATCGACACTCACTATTCACACAGGTCCATTGCTTTTGTCGAGTTTAGTCTAGATCCAGTGTTGCAAACTACCTAATAGGCACCCTAATTATCATACTTAATCATACTAGTAGTTCTGTGAACAGTAGACCTCACGCAGTATTCTCATCCACAAGTATTTGATTGAAACTATAGACCTTATGGATACTGCAATAGCTGTACAGCTATTCAGCAATAGACTGGCATCTCCACACATCTGTGTAATCACTTGTCAGCTGATTTATGATGAATTATGATTTATGATTCTATAGTCTGATTTTTACTCTAATATTGGCGTATGAAGGAGGCTCCTTCTTCCTTTTATAAATTATCCTTTAAATGCAAAATTTCCAAAAACCTTGTATATACGTCGACGCGCAATTTAAAAAGGAACATACCTGTCAAATTTCATGAAAATCTATTACCGCGTTTCGCCGTAAATGCGCAACATTTAAACATTCAAACATTGAGAGAAATGCCAAACCGTCGACTTGAATCTTAGACCTCACTTCGCTCGGTCAACTAAATAAATCAGGATCAAGCCTTGAACACACCGACGCGAAAAACAGTGCGCGGGACGAGGTACTATGACAGGAGCGGGACATTAGTAACCTAGTTCATTATCAATATTATCACAAAATAATGTGAATAATGTACGATTATTATTTTTGACCATACACAATTGATTTTTATTGGGAGAACGTAACAAATTCAGGAATTATCTTTTAAAACTAACAATAATTGAGCTACTTATAGCCTTTGTGTCTACACTAAACATTATTTCAATTTTTTTTAAAGAGAACCTATATCAATTATTAAAATTTCTTGTAAGTTGTAAAATATTTTTGACAACTTAAATCCTTAGTTTTGACAACTTATATTAGTTGAGATTTGTTAAAATAGTTTTGAATTTCTTGAATCCTAAAATGACATCATCATCTTATATGCTAAATTTTGAATAGCACTTCAGTCAATAAAACTACTGTACTTTGATTTTTCTAGAATTTGATGAATGGGAACTGATATAGAAGTAATTTATTAATGGAAAACTTTCTATCCTCTGCAGTCATAACTAATTAAAATTTTCCAATTTCCCAACAATTGGGCCACCGTATCTTATCATAGGATATTTTTAGTAATTTTGTCATAGTTTCGGTAAATCGTTACGGTCCACGATAGAATCATCAGAAGTATGGTTCGCTACCTCAGTGAGTATGTTGTGTGGAATATTCGGCGAATATTGTTCAATAATTTGCAGAACGTCGTTTGTGTAGCCAGGAGAATAGTAACGAACGATTTCTTCAGGATAACAAAAGTTTATAACGGTGATACACTCCATCAGAGTTGATCCAGGTTCAGCTTCAATTTCCTGAATCTTTTTCAGACATCCTGACGTCACAAACAACTTCCTCGCATTTACATCATACGGCAGAATTTTACTGAATTGTGCAACCACGTGCTTCACAATTTCCGGAGGGGAATCATGGAGAAGCTGCTCCAGAGCTGGTTGGCTGGTACATTTTTGTAGAATCAGTTTCAGAGCTGTTCTGCATTTCTCTTTCAATTCTCTCGAGCTTTTTGGTGATAGATACAAACGCAAAAGTTTTGGAAAAATTTTCTTGTCGGCTATCGCTTGGGAGTGGTTTGAAGAATGCTTCCCGATCTGACCCAACGTCCAAACAATAGCTATGAGAATGTGATCCTCGGTTTGTTCTGTGAACATGCAATCAATGTGCTCGATCCCTTCGGAGTTGATGATTCCCATTGCAAGCTCAGCACATTGGGCAGCTATGAATCCAAGAGCAAGCACTGCTGGAAGAGCAGTTTCATGTTTAGAGTTAGTTATCACATCGATCAAAGACGATAGACCACCTGAATTCACAACCAACGTGCTAAGCTCCAATGAGTGCTTCACAATCTCTCTCAATAAACACGCTGCATAACGTCTGACCAGGTCATCCTTGTTCCCAAGTAGGATCAACACAGTTGGGAATATTTGAGCCTCAATCAATACCTCCACTAAGTATTCCGAGTGTTTTGCAATGTTGGCTAGTGTTAACAGGGCTTGTCTTTTGAGTTTGTTGTCAGGATTGGATAAGGATTTGACGAGGTGTGTGATGCAGCCAGTGTCTTTCACTGCTGAAGCGAGGTCTAGATGATGCTTGCTGATTTCTGAGAGGGTGATGGTGGCTGCTTGTTTCAAAGTTAGTTCAGGTTCCGAAGACATGTGTAGAGCAGTGGTAAAGCACCAGCGTTCATTACAGCTTGGGCTAGCTCCTGATTGTGGCGAGCAACGTTCCCCAGGGCACAAGCAGCATTTTCTTTAACTGTTGAATCAAAGTCTTCCAAACAATCAACCATGATTTGCAGACCTCCTGAGTGGACCACGTGACTTGCAAGATCCGGGGAATGCTTGCTGATCGCCCTCAATGTGAACAGCGCCGATCTCTTGTAGTGTTTTGTGTGGCTATCGAAGGAGCCAAGGAGGTACTTGAGAGTACCGATCTCGATCATCAGGTCTGAGATTTTCTCGCTGTTGTTGGCCAGCCAGCCGAGAGCGACGGCTGCCTTCTGTTGGATGTTTGGCACGACATCGGTGAGCAGTGGGTGCAGCAGCTGCAGGACTCCGCAGCCCAACAGCACGTCGCAGTTCTGGGGTCGCACTGCCAACTCAGCCACTGTGCCCCACGAATTCCAGCCTTGCTTTCTGGTAATGGTCAAACGCTGAAATCGCAATTGAGATAGATTTTAAAGCGTGAACCGGGACATTTGCTGATCATCAGAATTAAATATTATTGAAGTATAATTTTTTTCTCCTCAGCATTCAATAATCAATAATGAGTTAAAACGTTTAAACACTCCAGAGCTCTATTGGGCTGTGATCAATATAGATTGATCTGAAGTACCGTGGTACCCCAGATGCTTTTCTATGTGTGCTGGGATCTGGAGTGCCGTGGTACCCCAGACTCTTTTCTATGTGTGCTGGGATCTGGGGTACCATGGTATGGGGTACCGTGGTACCCCAGACGTTTTACTATGTGTGATTTTCTCTAGCTTCACTGTATGATCATGATCATGGAATTCTCAGTGTAGTATCTTTTCTTCAACTATTTTAACTGTTTAAAATCAAAGCTGGTAAGTAAAGGCGGGCGACGCGAATCTGCTAACTAGTTATACAGTACCGGTAACATCAAATCCATCACTAAGTCATTGCATTAGCTTACTTTATTGGGAGATATTATACCTATAAAAAATAACTAGTTCAACTTCTATTGCCATGATGACCGGAATACTGAGTGGGGTTCCCAGAGACCCCACGCGACCACTTACGTTAGAATAAGAGGAGCGAGTACTTGGGTGTCTAAATTACGTGGGAAAGGCTAAATTTGGAATACTCGTAGAGCCTAGGAAGATATATAATATGAGTGAGTAGAATTATGTATGAGTATGGTATGATTTATATCAAAACAATAATTGAAAAAAGCATTGATATGGGGTGTATTTGATTATTGAATTATCTACGTTTTTGTTATTTATTAAGCCCTGTTGTCAATATTTTATATTTCAGCATAGATTCTGTAACCTACTTTGTCTTGCTAGTATTCATTCTCAATATTGTGTATCAATTTGTTATATTAGCTTTTACAAAAACGTTTTCTACTATTGCACTCAACATTACCTTGAGTGTGCTATGGTAAGCAGCCATGTCATAGGCTTCATAGCTAAAACTTTAGTTTTTAAAACCAGCTATATTCAAGAATAATTTTACATCCTGTAATAAAAGACTCTGTACAATTTTTTACCCTACTACTAATAAATTAAAAATTACTGGACATTACTACTATGGTTTGCGATGGATGCAGGTATATTTTATTTCAAAATTTTATTAGAAAGTGAATAGGCTAATAGTTTATTTTTATGTAACAATCTTGAAATTCAAATTAAAAAAAATTATGGCTACGTTTTTCGAACAGATGCCATAATGCTCAACTGAACACCAAATAAGCTACATTAGATAAACTCAACATTATTAAAAAACTAGTCAGAGTAATAAATCGGTTAACTTGGAGAAATTAAAAAATATATTATATTATATTCATTGCTACTTAGAGATTTGCATGGAGACTGATAATTGCAAAAGTTAATATTTGTTAACATGCATGAAAAATAATCATTGAGGTTATACTTACTTTGATAAATATGTTTTGCTGTCATGACGTTTAAATTCTTCAAAAAATCTTTAAATTTGGAATTTAAATATAAAAATAACTCATCGAAAAACTTGTGAAAAAGACAGGTTAAACAAGATTAATAATCACATTTAAAATATGCACATATCTGTATTAATTATTCATTTAACTAGTGAGTCTTTACTCTCTTTAGGAGATGGTAAAAATTTTGCCTGTAAACAGACAATTCAAATAATTGTCCGCAAGGTACAATTTAAATCAGATGTAGTAGCCATCACCACCTGCTTCATTAGAAAAAAGTAAAGTTTATTTATTTTTCACTCTTATTAGAAGATTATTTATTATAAGTTGGATAAAACTTCTAATCCAACTGCATACTTGAAGATAAAAAGAATAAAAAAAAAAATAAAGAATTTAAAGGAGTAAATCAAATTGAGGCAAGGATTTTTCGATCAGTTATCTAGTCCAAAGACTAATGAGCTGATTTTTTCTAACCCAACATAGGCCTACTATTTGAAGAATAAACTGCGATTTTTTTATTAGAAACTCTCACTGTATTGTTAAATATTAATATTGTCAAATTAATATGTACGCTTATTGACTGACTGCACTAAAAGCTAGAATCCACTCAATCTCCGTTCTGCTCTTTCACTGGACACTACTTGAACAAGCAATGCATAGATTTGAGGAAATAATATTATTGATAAATCTAACAACAATCTATTGCCAGAAATATTAAAAAAGTAGAAAGATGATCTGAATAATTTCAAAGATAATAAAACACCAACTGTTCAAATCTTTTTTCATAAATGATAGAATCGTCACAATACCAATATTATCTCGCAGTGCCATCTCCTTAGAAATATGAAAAATATCCAACCCATTACAGGTATAGAATACAGGTAGAACATAGCTATAATACAATAGAAATAAAAAATAAAAATCAAAGTACCCGTTTTTAAACAATTTTTTTAAAAACAATTTTATTAATTTTTTTAAACAATTTAAAAAAGGGGACTTTGATTTTTATTTCTATTCAAGAATAGCCCTAACGAGAAATTAACTATAATATACAATACACAATCCTCAATTATCCAAGAAAAGACCACTTATACAGGGATAGTATCCCAGTAGGAGGAAACTGATACAGTAATATATGTTTTCAATATTTAAAAAAATCAATTAGTAATTATAAAAAGCTAGAAGTTGAGTGTGAGAAAATAAAAGCGACATGAATTAAATAGTTTATTTATGATAAATTATTCTCACTTACAAACATTCAAAACTTGGAGAAAGTCAACATTTTCTCAGATGACAAATCTAATATTCTTCCCGATGAACAAAATGTAACTTATCATGAATAGAATTTATTCAGATTTTATGAATGAGAATGAGATTCATAATATGTATGATTTATGAATGATATTCATAATATGGATTCAACAATTTATGAATGAATAATATCACAGAACACAACATGAATGCTGTATTCTGTTATAATACAGCAAACAGAAATTTTAAACTTAACCTCACTTTGGACTATTTATGTGCCAAAATCAAGGAATTGAAGAAGTTTTGGACAATTGCCTGTTTCTCTTTCCAAATATCGTGTTTGTGACTGTTCTGTTCTAATAATATTATATTTGTAATGAGGAGGAAAAGGTACACACAATAGCCTAAACAGATAAATAGCGATTTTATACAGTTTTAAAAACATAATCTTACCCTAATCATACAATTAAAAATTATTAATATTATACTTAACAACACTATATACAATAATACAATTTGGGGATATGTTTTTTAACCCTTTTTGAATTTGATAAGTAGGACACTAGCTGTAAGAAAGATAGCAATCCATAAGCTGATTGAGATGAAACCATAGTAGACGGCCGGTCGGGTTATACTCCATCCTTTGGCCAGAATTGAACGCAGTGATTCTGTTGACAGGGTCAGGGGAAGAATGTAGCTGATTGACCTCAAAATCGTGTGCATACCTTGAACTGGCCAAATTATACCTGCCGGATAAAAATAGAAGTTAATCACTCGAAAATCAAATTTGTGTCGTCATAAATGTATCTGATGTAAAGCCGGGTCCATACTGAACAAATGTTCGACAAACATTTTTGAGCAAATTTTATCATAATAAAATTAGTAGAATTGATGGTGATGTTGTGAAATCTCTCCATAATAAGAAAACAAAGATATTGTCAAATTTCACTAAATTTTATGATGTTTGACAAACAATGTTTGCCCGTGGCCAGTGTGGACGCGTCACCAAACAAAATAAATTTAAGTGGGGAGAACAGGTTTTATGTTTTACAGCAAACACTGAAAATGTTTGGAATAACAGTAATTTTTTGTTTGACAAACAATGATTGTCCAAACTTTTAAAAATGATTGTCCATTTGCCCCTCAACAAACATGTTTGCCGAACATGTATGTCGAAAATCTGTTCAGTATGGACACGGCTTAAGAAATAACAATTTAGACATTATAACCTGGGACAGACTTCGTGAATATCGAAGTGAATTAGACTCTTAAGGTGCGTACAGATATACGAGCCGCGAACATGAGCAATTCACTTTTAATTAGCTGATTATATCTGTATTTTTACAGAAACGGTAAGACATAACTATAAATTTACAGCTGTGCTTAGTGAGAGAAGTTGTGTGTATTTTCGCGTTCAAAATTTTATAAAATTACTTGATTAATTCAATATGAAGTGATAATTAAGTGTTATATTTAAATATAGTTCGGTATTTTAATTTCTCTAAATTCAAAATTGTTAGCTTATATATATTTTTGGACGAAAATTGAACTTGATTGTTTTACAGTAGAAACATAACCTATTTTTTGGACATTTTATTAATTTATCAAAATTTTGGGAATGGAATAGATTTGGGCCAAGCCTGTTGTTCCTTCCTAATCATATTTATATGATTTGTGATTCTGTCCACAAATAAATAAATAAATAAAAAGCTTGGCATCAGCTGATTGAAAGGGAATTGCTCATGTTCGCGGCGCGTATATCTGTACGCACCTTTATACCCTAGATAATTAGTAAAAACGCAACAGTAGAGATTATTTCATTTCAGAGTATTCTGTCTCCTTTAATTACAATTTTTTTCTCTTTGACTATATAAAATATGAATATTATCTCAATTATTCTAAACACTTTATACTATATAAAATTTATTATTATGAAGTTAAAAGAATCTAATATTCAACTAAGTAATGCCCATAGTTATTTTGAAGTGAATATCACTTGCAATTGCAACTATATTCATTTATTATCTATCAATTCAGTGCTGTTAAGCTGCGTTTACACCAAAGTTATTAACAAAATTTTCATTTCTCCGTCCTTATAGATTCTATTAGATTGAACATAACTTATCGTACACATGATGTGCATATATGTTTGTCAAGATCCGTTCAATTTAATAGAATCTATAAGGACGGAAAAATAAACATTTTGTTGATAACTTTGGTGTAAACGCAGTTTAAGAATAATTATTTTAATTACAGTTCAAAGATCATGTGATCAAAATTCCCTTGAAATGAATGTATGGATACATGTAGGCTACTAATCCTAATATGTGGATACCATAGCAGCAAAAATAATGTTAAAACGCAGTTAATGATTATAATCTGTGTGGCAAAATAGCTTATCACTTGGATGAGTGAAGCTTATTTAATAGTATATTATTATTAGTATTAGTATATTATTGGATATTCCAGCATCGTACCAGACATGGAACGGGAAATTACAGCTTCAGTCTTCGGATTATTATAATTGTGACATGCATTGATAGTTAATAATTTAATTTTACATTTTATGTAATACTAGCCGTCAGGCTCGCTTCGCTCGCCATATCCGTCTAGCCAGGGGCTCCACTCCTGGACCCCCGACTGGATCGTCCAAGAATGTGATCAGCAGTCTCGCTTCGCTCGCCTGCATTTTTCATTTGAGCATTTTTATCATATGTTAGGACGATCCAGTCGGGGGTCCAGACTAAACGTCTGGCTAAACGGATATGGCGAGCGAAGCGAGCCTGACGGCTAGTAATATAATATTCCCAGGAATAGCTCCTTGGATTATCAGAATTTTAATGAATGCTCATGTATTAAGTGTAAAAAACTAATTTAATTTAAATTTCGCATTTTATCTAATTTTACTGGTTCAATAACTCACCACAAAGCATAACAAATGGCAAGAAACTTCCCATTGCCAAATACGTTGCGTTTCTCTCACTGTCAGTTACACAAGACACCACGAAACCTGTCAATCAACAAAACAGTAATATAATTAAATAATAACTTTCTAATTAATATCAATGTAATTAAATATTACTATTATTATTATTATTATTATTAATAATAATAATAATATCGTGTGACCTGGTTGGCTCAGGTCTGGTGTCAGAGTTTTCAACTGATCAATTTCAGGACCTCTGACATAACCTAACGACTGCTTTTCATAGCCAGCCGAGACCGACGGGTTAACGTGTCCATCCGAAACACGGGAGTGGCCCGAGAAAAAGATCTTAAATTAATATATTAAATATTAATGTAATTAATATTTGAACTTGAACGTGAATTGAGGGATTTTGAGTGTGTCTGGGATGTCTCTTTTGGGATTGATTTCTTGTAGTATCCTAATACCATTTATTATCATTTGTCTGTAAGTAATATACAGTATCTTATAATTAATAATAATCATTGCTCTGTTTCTTTTGTTTTGATAATATATGTTATTGTTTAATGCTTATTATTGGTTGAAATTGTTTTGTTTTTCAATTGTATTGTATCATTGTCATATCTATCATTGTATATTTAAGAATATGTAAATGTGGAGAACTCGTTCCTCGCACACAGGCTTTGCCCATGTGAGGAACCTTCTTCAAGTTTTGTATATTTATGTATATTCTGTATTGTTAGTATTTCTTAAGAAGAAGAATAAATATAATTTCAATTTCAATTTCAATGGCTCTGTTTGACTAGGGAATATCATGCAATATTTGTCAAATAACTTAATTGTTTCTTAATTCAACAAATGACAGCAAAAGTCTGTCATATATAAAAGTTAAAACTATTCAAAATCAACCAAATTTCCTAGGAATTAACCGTTGAGAATCGTCAAAAGGAATATTCTGTAATACTCCTGATAAGTAGTTAAAATAGTTAAAAGCTTTTAATATTATAAAGGGTACTACAAGTTTTCATTTTGTTTTTATTAATTTGTACAAAAGTAGCACATTTAAGTGAAGTGTTCTTCTGACAAGTAGTATTTTAAGATAGAAAAATTAGCTCATTAGCCTTTAGACTAGATGGCTATAGTATTGATCAACTGAATAAATATTTCTGACTTCCATAACAAACTTTTTCAAAAGAACTATAGTTCATTACATTTAATGTGGGGGACATCTTTTCCATTTTTATAATCTAATTCAATGAACACATTATTTTTGAAATTGATGTTTCTTTCCATGATGAAACACTATATAATAACTTTGTTGTAGTTCAGACAATGTGTTACTTGTAGATATTTGAAAAAAAAACACTTACATTTTCTTGGAGTGTAGAGGAATGCATTTCACTCCTGAGGAGGAGCCTCGATGGCTGATGAGACTGATGGAGCTCCTCCTCAGGAGTGAAATGCATTCCTCAATACTCCAATAAAATGTGTTTTTTCAAATATTTACAAGTAACACAGTGTCTGAACTACAACAAAGACATTATTTTTGTTGCACTTTCAAAGTTGTGTGCAATACTGTTGCTTAGAAGATTCAAATTCAAAGTTAATTTTTAATTTTGAATGATTTTCAAACAATTTTTGGTTTCTAGAGAGTATTTCGTAAAATCATTCAATGATTATGAAACGTTAACATCTTAAAACAAATTTTACTGATCAACCCTCCATACTAAACAAAATTCACATGATCATCATCAATCCTCCCGCTGAATTTCCAAAACTTATAAAACTCTTTAATGGTAAGTATCTCAAGATGAAATAGGTACAGTATTCTACTTATATTTCAAGATTGAGTAAGAGAGAAAAGTTATTTTTGAAAACAGTTAATTCTTGTAGATCACGAATTGAATTTGAATACAGTTAAGTTAAACTAGTTGATAAACTTTTATTAAGAATAAGAATAATTTTATTCCTTCAATGCATAACAATGCTATCGGAAACGTCAATTGGTAATACCATAGAGAAACAATAGCATAAGTAGATATCCCATGGTATAGGGCGTTTTTGTCGCAACTTTTACTGTTATCTCAAGCCAATTACTGTCGATTATTGTCGATTTTTACTATTTTGACCGGGTAAGAGTGTATTAACGGCACAATATGAGAGACTACCAGCGTCATAAAGCTTCACAGGAAAGAACTGTCCACGTAGTTCTTTCCTGTGAAGCTTTATGACGCTGGTAGTCTCTCATATTGTGCCGTTAATACACTCTTACCCGGTCAAAATAGTAAAAATCGACAATAATCGACAGTAATTGGCTTGAGATAACAGTAAAAGTTGCGACATAAACGCCCTATACCATGGGATATCTACTTACGCTATTGTTTCTCTATGGTAATACCCTACATAACTTCAGATTTCAATCTCACAATACTAAAATGCACATAATATAATAATTCATCCATACAAGGTAACTCTCAATAGAATAAAGAATATACATCAAATAGGATTGTCATATAACATAATAGAATATAGTGATCGAATAATAAAATAAAGAATACGTCAAAAACATAGCCATAAAAATATTGAGAACACTTATAATTAATTATATATTCTTCCCTGCTTCAATTAAAATAGTTGTCAAGTGGTAGATTGAAAAAAATCAAGGAACTCAATATTTTTCCACTGAGTTTAATAATTATTTATTTATTTATTTATCACATTGTGTACAATTACTTAACATGAGGAAAGGCACAACAGGCTCATGCCCAAAACTGTCCCATTTCCAATTTATACTATAATGTCCAAATCAAAATGTCACTTTCACTTTTGAAAATACAATTTACGCTCTTCAATACTCAGATAAACGAGCAAATTTTGAATCAAAATCATATTTAGTCTAAAAAATCTAGAACAGTAACTTATTAATTATTAATTATTGTTGTATAGTCTACAATTTTTATTAGAATATCAATGCAAACTCAAAGGCTTCAATATTTTTTCTTTCTTTGATCAGTTTGGCATTGAGAAGAGATAATAGAATCATGATTTTATGGAAAACTTACCAAATGTCATGCCACACATTCCATCAAGAATGACCAACAGAAGAATCCAAATAATCTCTCCATTGTTTGTGATGTTGAACACAAATAGGGCAAACATCACTACCATAATAGATTGTCCCACCATCACAACGAATTGTGTGATTACATGAGCTAGAAGGATCTCAACACCTGTGATACCTGCAAATTGAAAGGAAAACATTATTCTCAGTAAGTTTACTAATACTGCATCTACTGAAGAATTGTTCCAATAGTGACGTTGTTATAGAATTGGTCAAAGTCTCCTTCAATAGAGATTTCGATCTGATTCATATTGAATGAAAATTTTATTGAATTTGTCTCCAATACTGACGTTGTTATAAAATTGGTCAAAGTTTCCTGCATAGAGATTTCAATTTGATTCATATTGAATGAAAGTTTTATTGAATTTGTCTCCAATACTGACGTTGTTATAAAATTGGTCAAAGTTTCCTGCAATAGAGATTTCGATCTGATTCATATTGAATGAAAATTTTATTGAATTTGTCTCCAATACTGACGTTGTTATAAAATTGGTCAAAGTTTCCTGCAATAGAGATTTCAATTTGATTCATATTGAATGAAAATTATTGAATTCGTCGTCACAACCACAATTCAAATCTTTTGATACATACTTCAGTAAGATTCACTGATTTATGTATATATATAATCAGATTCGGTACTGATTTAGGATGGCAAGCACCCGCCTGGATTACAATCTCTGAGCTTTGCGATCTCAATCATATTAGTAAGAAAATAAGTATATTTTATTCTTCAGTAGAGAAAGTGAACAAAAGTACAAACATAAGGTGAACGTGATATTTTCGTGCTCAAAATTTAAGTAGTTCATTCTTTATTTTGGGAATTTAAAGTTTGATTCATGTTTTTACGAAAGTTTGATTCATGTTTTTACGAAAGTTTGATTCATGTTTTTACGAAAAATTGATTCATGTTTTTACAAAAGTTTGATTCATGTTTTTACGAAAGTTTGATTCATGTTTTTACGAAAGTTTGATTCATGTTTTTACGAAAGTTTGATTCATGTTTTTACAAAAGTTTGATTCATGTTTTTACGAAAGTTTGATTCATGTTTTTACGAAAGTTTGATTCATGTTTTTACAAAAGTTTGATTCATGTTTTTACAAAAGTTTGATTCATGTTTTTACGAAAGTTTTACTATCAATCTATCCAATTTTAAAATTGTTTGTTTTATTCTAATCTATATTCTCAGATTGTGATTTGGTGTAGAAATTGAAATGGACATAACCAATGTATAATATTTGAACAAATTGAAACTAAATTAGGAGATTGGAAAAGTTCTAGGCAATAGCTTGTTTTTTTTTCTTTCTCGATCATTGTATTGTTTGTGCTAACCAAATAAAAAAAAATAGCTCCTGTAAAATAAGAACAATAATATGTACCTACAATAATATCTATTCTATATATAATCTCTAAATTTACTGAGAAAGACACTCCCGAGAAAATTTCTATGTGGGAGATGCCATCAAAGAGCAATATCCTCAATAATTTTTGTTTTAAACAAAATACATAAGATGAGTAAAAATAAAGACTATGCTAGCAACAGAACTTAGGGTAGGGTTGAAATTAATTAAAAAGATAAAAAAATATAAAAATGAATTTGGATGCAAAAGTTCAAGAAAACTAAGAGCAATGTCAACTTAGTTAGAGTCGCAGTTATTGTTCGATTAGGATGAAATTTGGTATGCGAATTCTTTGAAACAAGGCGCAGAAACATATATGTAACGATTTTTGATAAGACCTTCGTTTTTTTTAGTAATTTAAAAAACCGCAGATCAACCTCCATCCAGAAAGTTGTCTAGATAACTTCTCTAGATAAGTTGTCTAGATAGAACACTATTGAAAATAATATACACTGGATATGAAATTATAGTGAGAAAAATGTAATATGATGGAAGTACTTGATGATATGTTTAATGATAGATGAATGCTACAATAATGAAGAGATGGATGATGAAATAATGGAGAGATGAGTGAATGCAAGTGTTTTGTTGTTTTTTATTTTTGCTGATGGTGTTGCCCACATGAGCTTTGTTTGTGGGTAAGGAGGATGATAATGAGAGATGAATGGACCTACAGTTAAAGGCGGAATATTTGAATAAATTGACTGTCTACAGATGGAAGTTACTGAGCTATTGCAATTATTAAAATGCTAATGAATTAATAATAATTATTAAACGAAAATCCAAATTAAACGATTAAATCAAATCCAAATTAAATTGATTGTGACTAATTCAAGTTTTCAATGAAAATTTCTTCCACAGTATTACCTTCTCTGCGGCAAAAAAGTTAACAAATTGTATTCAATTTACAAATTAACTACCAACATTATTTTTGGTGAGCTCATTTTCAATAGTATCAGGATGGTCCATGAGGATACCTGATTAAGGTTCAGTCTAAGTTTTGCTCAACTATACCGGTGCCAAAAAATCATGTAGATAGCCCTTATACATTTGAATTCAACATGAATTCTATGAATACTATATTAATCAAGTTTATACTGGTTACTGGTGAGATAATCTCTGACTTGCCAGTTACACCAATAAAATTCATTACACCTATTCGCAAATAAGAAGTGCTACTAAATATTAAAACTTAATCGAGTCATACTCTATCAGCTACATACAGTACTAAAATCAATAATTATTTTTGAAATCAATCATATAACACATATCTCATGCACATTATTATTGAACTCCACACTCAACTTCAGAGACAGAATGGAAAGCTAGAAAAATTTTCAAAAAGCTATTCGTATACATTTTCAAAAAATAGAAACACAAATAGGTTAGTGGTCGACAGTCAAACAATCCAATCCAATATTATAATTATGAATTTAATCAAAATAATAAAACCATATTCCACTTTGAATATTGTATTGACAGAAAAATACATTTATAAGATTGATTATTATTGAACATACCTGATACCAATCCTCTTTCTAGCATTCCTTCATTCCGTTCAATCAACATAGCACCTGATGTCAATGCCACAGCCAAGAAGAAGATAATTCTGAAAATATGAATGAGAATTTATAGGTGTCAAATGAAAATCTGATCATGGTGTTGGAATTGGAAAACA
This sequence comes from Nilaparvata lugens, assembly GCF_014356525.2. Lineage (NCBI taxonomy): Eukaryota > Metazoa > Arthropoda > Insecta > Hemiptera > Delphacidae > Nilaparvata > Nilaparvata lugens. The sequence continues at coordinate 94,209,619 of NC_052504.1, forward strand.
CCAATTGTCGAGAATGGTCTGAAAAATCTGGTTGAGTTGTTTATAATAGTAAAATATCATTCATTAGAACTTTTAAATACCTTACATGAAAAATTATACTTTTGACAGTTTCATTACTGTAGGCTAAATAAATTCTGATCTTTCCAAATTCACAGAAATTCATGTGATTTACACATTTGATAGAATTTGTTAAAAAGGAATTGATGTTGTGGAGTTCCTCCATAATTCAAAAACACAGTTATATTTTTGTCACATCCACTTATTCACATATTTAATTCTTATAATAAATTAGAAAACACTAATTTAAACAAAAAAGGTTATAATTACCAGATTGATAAAGGAAACAATATCATGTCATAAAGAATGATGGCGTAAGATTTCTAGTGATTCAAATGAGAAGATTTAATAAACTAATTGTATGTTCTATGATAACTATAAGGACTCACGTTAACATTACTCCTGGTGCTGCAAAGTCTGTGAAGTTTGGAATTACTGGACCATAGACAGGATTTTCGAACTGAAATAGAATTAATCAATGATTGAAATGAAGTGTCCAATTTGTAATTAAATCGATTTTAGATTTATACTCAATTCAAATTGAAATAGGCAAATGAATGCAGATAGAAATTTGAAATCTAATGGATAAATTACAAACCTGCCAAAAGGTACTATATTTTATGTAGGTACCGTACATTTTGTATTAATATTTTAATAATGAATATTTTTGACAACTTAAGTTCATCAGGGAAATGTTCATGTGAAATTTGCTGTTAAACCCAATACACCAATATAAATAGATAGATGTTCTATACTATTGTACTGTTCATAATAATTACGAGATAAAATTTAGCTACAGTAATTTAATTTGAAAACTGGACAAATTCACAGAAGATACCAGTCACTGATCACTCCGTATTCATAAATATTTTTGAAATCAGTTCTGCAATTTATCCTAAAAAAATGTAGATTAGGCATTAGGCTACAAAAAATAAAATTACAAACTAGATAGAAAGTTTGAATCTATAGAAATGGATCAAGAACACCTCAAAATACTCACATTGACTGGTATGGTGATTGCTTTAGGGTTGACTTCACACAGTGTTGCCAGCTCCTCAGCGAATGTCTCAAACGCAATATTTATATCTCTTATCAGGAGATAGGCAATATGCTGATCTGTGAGAATAAAATTTTAATTTTAGAAAAATATACTAGGTACTAAATGCATGGTATAGTGTTGCTTTATCACCTACACTGCAGAATCATTTTTTATATGAAATCATTTGTAAAGACAAATTTATTTTTTTATAAAATAGGATTATAGTACCCTTTTTTAAAATTAATAATAGATTAAAAATACAAATTAGAATTATAGTACCCTTTTTTAAAATTAATAATAGATTAAAAATACAAATTAGAATTATATAGTACCCTTTTTTAAAATTAATAATAGATTAAAAATACAAATTATAAGTGTTCCGCACCATGCATCTTCAGGTTTAAAAAAATATGTATTAAAAAAAGATATATTTTTTAAAACCTGGAGATGGTGTGGAACACTGATACTAGTTGTTATAACTACCTACTCTATAATTAAACCTACTCTAGAACATGGTACGCCATAGTGAAGTAGGTCAATTTCCACACAGAAAACACTTAACAAGTAGAGGACACATTATATACTAGCATATATAATGTCGGTCAGACAAACTTATGTTCTCCTGACCAAAAACTACACAACATCTTGAAAAAATTGAAAAAATATATTGTATATGTAGACATTTCAGTCTTATGAGCTATATATGTGTTGTGTAGTCTATCTGCCATACGCTAAATAAATATAAGAAATTTTTATTGTAACTAACTATTGTATGTAATTGTAATTTTTATCTAATATTTTCTGTAATTGATGTAGTAGTTTAAGTTTTTTTTTTGGAAATAAGCATTTATTCATTTCATCTAATTTGTATTGAAAAAATAGTTTCAGTGTTCCACACAACATCTTAAGGATTTAAAAAATATTTATTGAAAAGAAAAGATTTCTTTTTAAACCTGAAGATGGTGTGGAACATTGGAACTAGTTGTCATAAATTTGTATTTTTAATCTATTATTTTATCAATTTCAAAAAAGGTACTATAATTCTATTTTATAAATAAAAATAAGTAGTCCTCAATTCATACATTCTAAGTGAGATTTATATTCAACTGGCAGCATTTCCTATAAATGAATAACTTGACCGTTCAAATTGATTGCACTGGAAAATATAAAAACAACTCACTTGACATGTCGAGCCGGATATTGACTTCGCTATCCAAGATGTCGGAGTCATTGGCACTTCTTCCAAATTCAATCCTATTCTGCAATGCTGTAGAGAATGCAGATGAGAATTCCATCATGCCCCACACGGTGCCTTTCTGAACCGCCATTTCCGCTTCTCTACTGCTATCATAGAAATCCTGAAATAGAATCAAACAAAATCATGAAAATCTAACGATAATTCAAGTTTTGAAAGTTTACGATGAAGATATTATAACATTATTAATATGACTATAATAGACTGTACAAAATTATGTAAAATATAAATTATGGTTTTACTAATGAATTAGCTTAACTAATGAGTTAACTGTCTTAAAATTATATGCGATATGAGATGAGAAATGACATTTATTGATTTCCTCTTTTATACATTGTCCTTTCATTGAAAAATGAATTCAATCGAGTGTAGTCTATGATAAAGGGAAGTATTGGCTTATACACGTACGGGATAGGAAATTCACGAATGACGCATCATCACGTCTGAACTATTCAACTGATTGACTTGAAATTTTGCATATAGATTCTTGATTCACCGAGAAGGTTATATTTTGAAATCTTCAAGCTTCCAGTAGCCTATCTACGTCAAGTTTTCAGTTTGTCAAGTTTTTAATTCAAACCTACTTGCGGAGCACGGGTTACCTGCTAGTATGTAATACAAGAAAGAACTGCCTAGCATTATGACTCTAATATTTATGCTACTGTAATCCACTTTAAGTTTATGTTATCAAAGTTGATGATTTTGTCAAAATTCAATCATATCATACCAACTTTGAATAAATGTCAGAGTCGAGCTTCTTTGCTTGTATATAGTGAGGTCCACGTTATAATGACAGTATTTGATCAACTTTTGTTCTGCTATCATTGTCTATCATTCGACAAAGTCGGTGGTACTATCCTTTTCTAGGTCCAACAGGATGCCAATTATGTTTTTGACAGTGTAGAAGTATAATTAATTAATGAAGAGAATCGGCATCGCTATTCTTCTATCTTTATCCACTGCCATTATAACGTGGACCTCACTATAGATACATGAGATCTCACGAATTGAAAGTTATGGAAAACATAGAATTATGGTGCAGCTCATCTTTTGTTTTCAGGATCTTTCTTGTCTTGAACTTGAATTAGAATCGTTTTACAGTAGCCTATTATGTTGATTTTTTTCATTCATTAAAGAATAAATATGGAAGGTTTTTGGTGGAAAGTTTTGAACAGTTATGGTGTACTCATCTATTTATCAATATTGGCAATTCAATATCATATTAACCCATTTTGTGAGTACCGTACCATATTTATTGATGTATTTGGTGAAAATAGTATTGAAATAAAAGTATTTAGAAAGAAATCTGGAAGTGTACTAGTTGATTTATTAGGAAAAGTATTGAGACGCCATAAAAATACATGAGGAATATTGGAAAATAATATTATGTAATGTGAAATCTTGTAATCGAAAACTGAACAATTTTTATTAACAAGTTAAGATGTAATAATTTTAATTGTGAAATTGGAAATATTTACCACTATATGCGTCCGTTTCCGAAGGTGATTGACATATCTACAACTGAAATTCTCATAGACACATCCGTCCATGACAGGGCAGTTTCCAAGGCTCGTGTTGACTTCAAGGTTTACGGCAGCTAGCTTCAGGCCCACAGGGTCCTTGCCAATCGACAAACAGAATAGGACAATCTGTGCCACCGGGAGTCCTATTATGAACAACATTATCCTGGAAAATATACAAGACTTTAATAGCATTACAAATTATTATTAAACACATTAGAAAATATTATGAACAGCATCAAGCTTTCTTGAGAAATATGAAAAAAGATCGAGTTGAAATTGGGGGTTGTCAAATTGTCAAACTTCCCAATCAACAAACAGAATAGGACAATCTTCGCCACCGGGAGTCCTATTATGAACAACATTATCCTCAAAAATATACAAAACTTCAATAGCATTACAAATTATTATGAAAACCATTAGAAATTATTATGAACAGCATCAAGCTTTCTTGAGAAATATGAAAAAAGAGTTGAAATTGGGGTTGTCAGCCTTCCCAATCGACAAACAGAATAGGACAATCTTTGCCACCGGGAGTCCTATTATGAACAACATTATCCTGAAAAGTATACAAGACTTCAATAGCATTACAAATTATTATGAAAACCATTAGAAATTATTATGAACAGCAATAAGCTTTCTTGATAAATATGAAAAAAGAGTTGAAATTGGGGTTGTCAGCCTTCCCAATCGACAAACAGAATAGGACAATCTTTGCCACCGGGAGTCCTATTATGAACAACATTATCCTGAAAAGTATACAAGACTTCAATAGCATTACAAATTATTATGAAAACCATTAGAAATTATTATGAACAGCATCAAGCTTTCTTGAGAAATATGAAAAAAGAGTTGAAATTGGGGTTGTCAGCCTTCCCAATCGACAAACAGAATAGGACAATCTTTGCCACCGGGAGTCCTATTATGAACAACATTATCCTGAAAAGTATACAAGACTTCAATAGCATTACAAATTATTATGAAAACCATTAGAAATTATTATGAACAGCAATAAGCTTTCTTGATAAATATGAAAAAAGAGTTGAAATTAGGGGTTGTCAGCCTTCGAGCATGGAGAGAATCTGTAGATATTGACTTTGGATTGATTATATAATTACTCTATAAAATGCTATTTATTCATCATTCACAATCAACTTAAGACTGTGCAAAGGCTAAAAATAAACTTTTTACTGGTGATATTTTTCAAAGTTTTTCGATTCGTATATCATCAAGCTATCAAAATGAAAAAGTTTTCTTAGGAAAACATTTTTTTTTCGATCATTACTTTTTGAGATATGAGCGTCTGAAGTTTAAATTTTTGGGACAGAACATTTCAAATTCGGTAAGAGATAAATCCATGAGATTTATAGGATAGATTCTTAATGGTATTGTTGATATATTAAAACAAAAATTGTCTGAAAATATCAATTTTCAAGATAGTTATTCAATTTACTAAAAATAACTTTTAGTTGAGTTATTTTTGGTAAATTGAATAACTTTTTCAAAAATTGATATTTTAAGAAAATTTTTGTTCTACTAGATCAAAAATACCATGAAGAATCCATCTCCTAAATCTCATGGATTTATATCTTACCGAATTTGAAATGTACTGTCCCAAAAATTCAAACTCCAGGCGCTCATATCTCAAAAAGTAATGATAGAAAAAATGTTTTCCTGAGAAAACTTCTTCATTTTGATAGCTTGATGATATAAAAATCGAACAACTTTGAAAAATATCACGAGTAGAAAGTTTATTTTTAGCCTTTGCACAGCCTAAGGACAAAGAAACAGACTACAGTCAACACTTCTTTTCATCCCAATTTCATAAAATAAATTGAGACAATAATATACATTTTATTGAGGAAATCTGATAGATTTGTAGTATTATTCAAATATTGTTAAAAACACTCATAGGACTCAAATATGCGTCCTAATAAGGTCCTATCACACAGTTTCAGCTCTGGATTATCTTTTAATATGAAGCTCAACAATAATAATTTAGTAGGAACGAATTCAGGCTATAAGTTATCTGTTACTGCAGCTTTTAAAGGTCTACTGCACTTTGACTTGACTGTCACTTATCATCAAAAATCATGTTCTTGGTCTCGGGGGACCTAGAAACGTATAGAAAACTTGAAATCAGGGTACCTACCTTAATTTTTTTTGGAAAGCAATACTTTCCTTACCTATGGTAATAGGGCAAGGAAAGTAAAAAAGAATTGAGCTAGTCCTCTATATTTAATAAAACATAAATTATTGGCAATTCAATCGCAGATTAAATCATTTTATAAGGACCATATAATTTATTGATGATTCAATTTGGTGAAAACAGTATTGAGATAAAAGTATTAATAGAAAAATCTTCAAGGGTACTAGTTGATTTATCAGAAAAAGTATTGAGACGCCATGAAAAATTCATAAGGAATATTGGAAAATAAAATGCAGAGATAAGTGATCTGTTCATATTTTTTAAAACAAAATCATGTCATTGATTATTGAAGAACATTCAACTGGTGATTACCAACAGGATAAATAAATGACATATTCAGTGATTACAAGCAATATTTAATTGATATAATTAATTTAATATATTATCATAGAGAAACAATAGCGTAAGTAGATATCCCATGGTATAGGGAATTTATGTTTTAACTTTTACTGTTATCTCAAGCCGATTACTGTCGATTATTGTCAATTTTTACTGTTTTGTTGGGGTGATAGTGTATGAACGGCACAATTTGAGAGACTACCAGCGTCACACAGCTGCTTAGGAAAGAACTATGTGAACTATCAGCTTGGGATAACAGTAAAAGCTGCGACATAAACGCCCTATACCATGGGATATCTATGCTATCGTTTCTCTATGATATTATTATCCTTAAAAAAATTATGTAATGGAACATCTAAAAATCGCAAGCTTAACAGTGTTATGTTGATTAACAAGTTAAGATTAAATAATTGTAATTGTGATAAAATAATCAATTGCATATTTTACTTTGATAATATTTGATGTCTTAGGCCTACTCACGCTAAGAAATTTATGTTTGCTAAATTGCTTGCTATATTTACTGAATGTCGTGTTTGTAAAGAAATGATTACTAAATTGTAATTTATGTTCACATTTTATGTTTTACTTACGGAACATTTCTCAACATCCAAAGTGAGTTTTTCCAGACGAGTGCCTTCATGTGATGAGGTGTGATGACTGAGAAGAACTCGCTCCATGTCCAAGGCACTTCTTCATCGGGCGGCAGGGGATCTACCTAGAAACAACTTCTTTAGAAATATTCAAGAAATTCTGCTTACTACCTATTTTTCCCATATTTTACCTAATCATAGTAGCCTGTTTCCCCCAGTTCCACCTAATTTTAGTAGCCTATTATTCCATCAAACATAAATTTAAACATGCAAATATCATTGAAACAACTATCAATTAAAGCTATTAAATTGAATCAATCACAATTCATTAGAAAATTCCAAACTTTGAAAAAACTATAAAATTTTGAGACCGAGAAGACAAACACACTAAGATACCTACATATACAACAGTCCAAATTAAAATATATAGTACTTACATATACTAGATACTTACATATTGTAAGAGAGTAACATATATAAGAGAAAATACAGATATTTAATGGAATTTTTATAGATGAATTGACAGAGATTCACAAAATGTATTAGTAACCTTTACAGACAGATTTTTTCTGGCAATTTTATATTTTTTTTGTACGAAAACTTCATGAGTTGGGAAAATATATAGAAGGATGTAATTAAAAAGTTTTGAAACATCTCATGAGAGTGTTATTTGAATAAAGTGAAGAATTCTTGGAAATAGACTTCTAGTAACAATACTTTTTTAATCATTCAGATGATATTATTTGAAGATGATAATAATTATATCATTTGACATTACAGTTTATTAGATCGCAATTTTAAATACAAATTCTTGTGTAAATCTTAGGCTAAGTGATTATCTGCAGTATCTATGTATAAAAGCGAAATCTGATTGACTGAGTCACTCACTCACTCACTCGCAGAACTAAACATCTACCGGACCAAAAAAGTTCAAATTTGGTACGGTAGGTATGTTCAGTTGGCTCTTTAGAGGCGCACTAAGAACGGATTTGGGAAAATTTCCAAAGATACGCCCAAAATCTGCGTTTTCTCAGCTTTATCGATAACAAATGAACAGAAAATGTTCAAATTTAGTACAGAAGCTCAGCTAGGATGTAATAATGTTGTATTAGAAGGAATTTGCAATAACGCCAAAGATACGCCCAAAAACTCCGAGCCCGCTGATCTCATTTTTGGACGACCCAGTCGGGGGTCCAGGGGGTGGAGCCCCCTGTCCAGACGGATATGACGAGCGAAGCGAGCCTGACGGCTAATATTGAATATATATTTATTCATTGAGAGCTATAATACTTCAAGAAAAGTAAATAAGTGATCTAATTAATGTTTTTACAAAGAAATATTCTGAGAAAAATATTTCTATCAACCGTAATAAAAAGTATAGATTTGATACTAACATTCAGATTTCATTTACATATTGCTTGTTATAACCTATAACATATATAAAGTCAAAGCGTCAGACGCTAATATACTTTGATTTGACTTTAATATTGACAAGAAGGTATAGAATATTGCTAATGAATTCATGTAAATGTTATAAATCATCAGGTCAAATAAACAGTTTATTCGACCTGATGATTTATAGCATTTACATGAATTCATTAGCAATATTCTATAGCCTCTTGTTAATATTAACAGCTTATTCGACCTGATTATTTATAACATTTACATGAATTCATTAGCAATTTCCATAGCTTCTTGTCAATAATAAAGTCAAATCAAAGTATATTATATGATGATATAATAAATGTTTTTACAGGCATAGTTGCAGCTGCAGCCTGCGTTACTTCCAGTAAGATGCTGCTCCTTCTCCTCTTGAATCTGTTCTGCAAGAGACTGAGTTTCAGGAAAACATCCTCCAAGCTGTCACAGTTGTGCTTTTGTAGAAGAAATGCGGGTGACTCCTCAGCTAGAAATCGTCCTCCTCTCATTAGTCCAATCTGTTGACAAGAAATTCAAGTTTGGTATTCCGCAATTTTTTCTCACAAATTTTACAATATTCAAATGCTATATTTCTAAACATACCTGCATTTTGCCAATGTGTGGACAAACGCTTGTTATTTTATTTGAACTGTCTATGTTTTGTAATCATGAAATAGATAGATAAATTCCTCAATGACATTTTGATAGCATATATTATTAAAATAGTACTACAAGCATGTATCTAAATCTAAACTGTGTGACTTTGATAAAAAATCAATATAGTAAAAATAATAAGAATAGTAGATGTATTAAATCTAAAAAGTGTTTGAGAAACTTTGATGAAAAATCAATATAGTTTAAAAACGATAAAAATAGTACCACAAGCATGACTGTATGAAATCTGAACTGTGTTTGAGAAACTTTGATAAAAAATCAATATAGTAAAAATAATAAGAATAGTAGATGTATCAAATCTCAAAAGTGTTTGAGAAACTTTGATAAAAAATCCATATAGTTTAAAAACAATAAAAATAGTACTACAAGCATGTATGAAATCTAAACTGTGTTTGAGAAACTTTGATAAAAAATCAATATAGTAAAAGTAATAAGAATAGTAGATGTATTAAATCTAAAAAGTGTTTGAGAAACTTTGATGAAAAATCAATATAGTTAAAAAACGATAAAAATAGTACCACAAGCATGTATGAAATCTAAACTGTGTTTGAGAAACTTTCATGAAAAATCAATATAGTTTAAAAAAAACTATTTAATATCAAATTTATTGAGGCATTGAAACCCAGTATCTGGAACACAGTTTCCTGAAATACAGGGTGACACAGAATAACGGGAACTTTTAAAAATGCCCTAAAACATTAGTGGGAAGGGCAAAAATAATTTTATTCAAACTAATGTAAATTTCAATACTTGCCATTCGAGAATTATTTATTTATTTCATGACAATTACAAATCATAATTATAATAAATATAATATGATTGGGAGAAGACATCAGGCATAGCCCAAAACTGTCTTCTCCCAAATCTTTCAAACAAAAGTTTCAAAAAAGAATAAGGTAACGTTTTCACTTTCACTTCAAAAAGTCCAATTTCCACTTCAAAACTAATGACTAAACTAAAAATTTTGAATCTCGATATTTAAATTTCGATATTTTATTATCAATAATATCTATAACGTTTTGACAATTACTTCTTCGAGATGGCTTCCTCCTGATGGCTACACTCTTGAAATCTGTGTTGAGATTCCTGAACGATTGCTGCAACATTTCAGCTGGGATATTGCTAATTAAATTTTGAATTGTCTGTTATGATACATCCACAGTTATTGCTGAAGTTGTGAAAACGTTCTATTTGAGATAGCTCCACAGATAGAAAATCGCAGGTGGACAGATCATGGGTTCAGGAAACGCAGATGTTGCAGCGATAAATGAGGAATCGTCAAAACAGATTTCAAGAGTGTATTCGTGCAGGAGGAAGCCATCTTGAAGAAGTAATTGTCAAAAAGTGATAGATGCTATTAATAATTCTAAAATGGCAAGTCTTGAACTTTACATTAGTTTGAATAAAATCATTTTTGCCCTTCCCATTAATGTTTTATGGCCCTTTTAAAAGTTCCCGCTATTCTGTGTCATTCTGTATCTCAGGAAACTGATTTCCAGATTCTGGATTTTAATGCCTCGATAAATTTGATATTTAATAATTATTTTTGAACTATATTTCATTCATTTATTCATATGCAAATACAATTCAGGTAAAAACAACAGGCATTTGCCCAAAACTGCTTCAAACCTTAATTTGGAATACACAGTCTAAATGTTATATTACTTACGGTACGTAACTTGAATGATAACTTAATTCGCACACAATTTTGAGTTCACAAAAATGTATCTACTACAATTTTGTTCATGAAAGTTTGAATGTACTTTATATTGTCAAAATTTCCAGTAAATGATAGAAACTACTACGGAATTGGAAATACAGTAGCGCAGAGAATTCAAAGTACCTAATTGTTTTGTAAAATATACACTATGACCAGAGATGTTGAGGAATTCATCCATATTGAGGTAAAACGAGAGAAATATTGCCAGTTCCACATTATTTATTTGAGCCAAACTAAAGTTTCAATGCACTCAAGTCTACAAAAATACCACTAATGATGATGCCCTTAGTGCATTGAAATGCTCAAATAAATTATGTGGGACTGGCAATATTTCTTTAATTTCACCTCATTATGTTCATTTGAGAAATCACACTAACAGTACGTTATCATGTACTGAGAATTGTTTTGATCTACCACCACTCACCTTCCTCTTCAAAAATAGACACAGGACGGGAGTCTCATTTTTTTGTCTATAGAACAACCTGTCTTGTTTGTAATAATTATTGTATGTTTCAATTTAATAATTGTTTTGCTATTTGAGAAATCATACTAGAAGTACGGTATCATGTACTGTGATGAATAATTTTGATCTACCACTACTCCCCTTCCTCTTCAAAAATAGACACAGGACGGGAGTCCCATTTTTTTGTCTATAGAACAACCTGTCTTGTTTGTAATAATTATTGTATGTTAAGCAAAGTGATAGACTATAAGTGATTTCTTACCATTCCAGCCTGCCGTGTTTCATCGATGTAATGAGTGGTTATAATAATCGTTGTGCCATTCTCGGTTGTCAGGCTAACCAAGTGGTCCCAAATACTGGAAAAAGATGATTTTCAGTTAGAAAAATATTCATGTACTCTGAGTAAAATATGATTTTTCATTATACACTTGCAGGTAACCCGTGCTCTGCAAGGATCTCATCAAAAACTTGACAAACTGTAAATATGATCTACTGGAATCTTGAAGAATCAAAAATAGGCCGGCCTATAAACATCCTTGGTAAATTAAGAATCTAATGAAAAATTCCAAGTTGATCAGTCCAGAAGTTTAGATTGAACACAATTTCCAAGTTGATCAGTCCAGAAGTTTAGATTGAACACAATTTCCAAGTTGATCAGTCCAGAAGTTTAGATTGAACACAATTTCCAGATACAATTCACGATTGATCTTTGCTGATTACAAAAAAACACACAGAACAAATTTTACAGAGGGATAAATTGAAAAGTGGAATTATTGACAACAGAATGAGTGTTTTCCAATTATTATGGAAGTGTTTCATAATATCAATTTATTCTCTTTTTGTGTAGTTGAGAAGTTGATATTGTGGTAATTATTCATATTGAATAAAAATACTGTTTATCAGAGATTGACAATGGTGTAACAACCGAAACCGGTCTTTCTAGCTGTGAATAAATCTGTGGTTTTTTGACAATTCTCAGTATTTTTATTCAATATCAATTCACTCAACAAATGTATTCAACAAATTCAATGTACAGTATTTAACAAATTCAAAATTCAAATAAACTGTATATCGTATAAATAAATTTATATAAAAATACAAAATAATAAAATATGATTGAAAAGGTTCACTGTACGTACAGTATTCATTATGTAAACTGAATTTCTGATTTAATTTTTCCAGTTTTTCATGTTTTATTTAGTACCGTATTTTATATTTATTTCTTGTTAATGGGATCCAAGTATCAATAAATCTGTGGCCTTTTGACAATTTCTTAGTCTTTTTCATTTGAAATCTGTAACTGTATCTCTAACAAATAAATGAATACAGTGTCAGCCTTTTAACAGTAATGATCCTCCCAATTCTTGTTATATTTGTAAACAATTCTCCATAAAATAATTTTTGTTAAAATTTTTTTTCCAAAAATGCATAACAACTCACTTCTGACGGAGTACTGGGTCGACTCCAGCTGTTGGCTCGTCAAGAATCAAAAGCTCAGGATCATGGATTAGAGCCGCCGCAAATGATACTCTTCTTTGTTGACCGCCACTGAAATGTTCGAAATTTACACAAAAATGTATAATTTTATTCAATTTATCATTCATTCGAATGAAGTGTTGAATTAAACATTATTCGTTGTTGGGATGGTTATCATCTTGTTTTCACTACTATTATTACTATCGTATTTAATAAAACTTTTAAGTGAAAAACCACCCACATTCTTTGATGTGGTGACGTCCGTTTCGTGCTGGTATTGCACATTTTCAAGCCAAACAGAGTCTCTATTATTACATTATTGTTTATAGAATGTAATGATAGAAAGTAAAGTAAATTCGTAGGTATGTCTTTTGTTGGTGGGGAGTCCCTTGCGGGAAGGTCCCACCGCCTGAATATATAATTTGAGCCGTCAATGGGCTTTACGACTGTCATACTTCAGCCGCGACCGACAGTTTAACGTGCCCAACCGATAGCACGGGAGTGATCTGGTTGAAAAACTTAAATGATAGAATAATGTAATAATAGAGACTCTGTTTGGCTTGAAAATGTGCAATACCAGCACGAAACGGACGTCGCCACATCAAAGAATGTGGGTGGTATTTCACTTAAAAGTTTTATTAAATACGATAGTCATAAACATTATTCTTATTCAAATTCTGTAAATCCAGTAATTTGTTCTGACTCAACTAAATCAAATCAAATCAAATCTTTATTTTGTCCCAAAAACATAATTACAATGACAAAAATGGTTATAAATGAAAAAAGTAAAATACAATATAAAATGAAAAAGAAAAATACCATTAATAGGATTATACATAACTATATTAAAAACGGGAAGTCCCTGTAAGGTTCGAGGAACCTGAGCGCAGAGGCCGAGTGTTCAATGCTTAATAGTACATGAAAATAATAATGGGATATTATTAACTACCATTATTATACTCATTAGGATGCCTGTAAGTTTATTCAATAGCTTGAAATCTTGTAATTCAAATTCAAAATAATGTACCTGTCCAAAAGTACCTCTACCAATCCAAAGTAGTATTATAATGTGATGTAAATGTACCTGTAAATTTGGTAATATGCTTTGAAGTATTGTTTGAACTATAATTGTTATATGGCTTTCTTATTCAATTATTTTTGTTAAATTGTAATATTATTCTATTGATGTCTCAATTCAATTTTTTTCATCTTATTAATTTTTAGTTATGCAGTAGTATTCTATTATTCTTGATTGTTTGATAATCAAAAAATAGTGGAGACATTAATAAGAGACATAAAGATTGGAATCGTGCTCTCTCATGAACTGACATTCCAATTTAATATTTGATTTCTATTGGATGTTAATATTTGAATTATAAAATACCTGTCCAAAAGTACCTGTACCAATCCAAAGTAGTATTATAATGTGATGTAGATGTACCTGGGAATTTGGTAATATGCTTTGAAGTATTGTTCTAACTATAATTGTTATATGGTTTTCTTATTCAAGTATTTTTGTTAATTTGTAATTATTGATGTCTTAATTCAATTTTTTATCTTATTAATTTTCAGTTATGCAGTAGTATTCTATTATTCTTGATTGTTTGATAATCCACGTGTAGTGTTGTACAGGTGTGCCCATCCCCCCCATGGTTCTCCATATCGCAAAATCCCCCCAAAATTTGGCATCCATTTAGGTTCTCAAAAACTACAAATAGAAAGAAAAATAAAAATCTCAGCACCCTTTTTGAATTATTTAATCACAACATGTTTCGGACATTGATGCCATTTTCAAGTGGCATCAATGTCCGAAACTTGTGACTAAATAATTCCAAAAGGGTGCTGAGATTTTTATTTTTCTTTCTATTTCTAGTTTTTGAGAACCTAAATGGATGCCAAATTTTGGGGGGATTTTGCGATATGAACCATGGGGGGGATGGGCACCCCTGCACAACACTACATGTGGATTATCAAACAATCAAGAACAGGTATTTTATAATTCAAATATTAACATCCAATACAAATCAAATACTAAATTGGAATGTCAGTTTTCTTTCTATTTCTATTAAAAGTAGCCCTATACAGAAAAGAGATTCTTAAAAACTGTATATTGAAAAAGTCATCTCCCATTTTCCATAGTTTTTTTTAAACATCCCCCCAAAATTTAGCCTCATGTCGCAACTTACGACATCAAAACATGCTGTGGGCAGTGGGCACCCCTGAGTGGAGACATTAATAAGAGACAAGAAGAGTGAAATCGTGCTCTGTCTTGAACTGACATTATTTTAATTTGGTATTTAATTTCTATTGGATGTTAATGTTTGAACCATAAAATAGGTAATTATATTGTGCATGTATCTCTATTTAACTGTAACACTGTATTTCGCCTGAGTCATTGTCAATATTGTAGAACCGTTCTTCAATTAAATAAAAACACACGTATGTTGTCAAATTCTACACAGTTTTAAATGTGACCGGTGTGGTCACGAAACCATGGTTGTGTACCGAATAAATCAGTGAAGAAATTGGCAACATATTTGTGTTTTTATTCAACACTGTATTTGTATGGTTAGTCTGTGAAAAAATAAATAAATTATTTATTTATTCAAATTCTGTTTCTTATTCAAATGGAAAGCTAACTTTTCTCTATAGTTAAACCCTTCAATAAACCCTCAATGAAGAAGGAGTAGGGTAGGCTACCCGCACAACTTATATATATATTTTTCAATATTAGGTCAGTAAAAAGCTATAGTGAGGTCCACGTTATAATGGCAATCTTTGATTAACATTGGTGTTGCTATCCTTGTCTATCAATCGACGAAGCAGATAGCGCTATCCCTTACCACCTCCGCAACGTTGCCAGATTGTTTTTCAACAATGTAGAAATATCTTTAATTAACAAAATATTCAATCTCGATTATGGAGATTCGAATCATTACGAAATATATTTTCTTGGCGGATAATTTTTGACTAGAATGAACAGTGGATATACCATAGATCCTCTAGAGAAGTCAGTGGCAAGGCAGAGAATCGACAACTTAGTTTTTCTATATTTCTCCACTGCCATTATAACGTGGACCTCACTATAAGTGCAAATACTCTCATTATTATTGAACTGCAATATTGTTTGAAAATTTTTAATTGTAATGGAAAATAGTGAATGAATAGAGAATTGGAAATTAATAATTGAATAGAAAATTGTATTAATTTGAAATTGAACTCACCTCAACGCCTTGACCAATCTATTTGCACTGGGCAGCTTCAGAAATGAAACGAGAAAGTCGATTTTCTCGACTACTTGCTTTGTGGTCATCCCGGCCACCCATCCAAAGTAGATCATTGTCTCTCTTATGGTGAACTCGCCATATAGAGCTATTTCCTAAAAATAATAAAAAATTGATTGAAACTTGAAAACTTTATTAGAAAAAAAAGTAAATGATTGAGCTCTTTCTCTCATTCAAATACTAATGACTATATAATAATTATAGCCTAATGAAGAAATATTATTATTTTAAATTATAAAATCAAAATTAATAATTTTTGTGCTTCTCTATAATGATTCTATATTACTGTAAAACGATATGAAAATATAATAAAGTGATGCAGTCGATACGGTACCAAATGTAGCCTATTATTATGTGTATATAAAGTAGAAAGTAGACCTATACGATATGCCTACTCTTTTATTATTACAGTATTAAGTTTCCAATAGAATAAACGATTTAAATATTGATAATCGAGTTTCATAATAATAAGATTGTCAAGTAAGATAATAAATTCATAATATCCTAGACATGCAATAAATGCTGAAAGTAAGCTCCAATTCTATCAAAAAATTATAATTCACTCTAAAATAAAGTTGTCATGGATAAAAAAAACTTATGGTAGACCTAATCGCAAAGGAAAACTGACTTTAATTCTCAGGATTGATAGAATTTTTTTAGTATACATAATAGAAATCAATACAAAATCATATCACTATTAAATGTTTTAAAACTTTAAAGTGAAAAAGCACTCACATTATTTGATGTGGTGACGTCCGTTCAAAGGAGTTCCTGTTTGGCTTGAAAATGTGCGATACCAGCACGAAACGGACGTCACCACATCAAATAATGTGAGTGCTTTTTCACTTTAAAGTTTTATAAAATTTAATAGTGATAATAATAGTGGAAACAAGATGGATAACCAACAACAAACAAAATCATACTCTGATACAAAAGCAAATTTACAATAATTCAGTATAGTTTATAATATATTACTTTCTCAACTCTGATTTCCGCTCTCTCCAATTCTATTATTCTTCAATGAAAAACATTTTATGGAGAAGAAAATAAATAAGTTGAATTACAGGAACATTTCTATTCTAGGCTACATATTTTATAATTTATTTTTTCCAACTCCAGTAGTGTACCCTGAACTCGTCTCTCTTATTTTCTTCCAATAAAACTCTATTGATGCTTCCTTCTGAAACGATTACCATCAAAAAAACTCAAAACTGGTGAAACACAAGTTTTAGAACAACATTTTGACTCGAAATGGCTCATTCTCTGCCAAAACACGTCCCATTTGAATAACCGTTCCTGCGACGTAAACGATATTTGAATATGAATTGATGTATAAAAAAGCAAAAGCCGCCCAGTTTCCAGTTAATGAAATGTAACGTAGCGTAAATCACGTAACCGAAGAAGAATGATGTTTAATGGAATATGAGCACGACCTTGACATAGTTGAATAACGGTTGAGACGGTTGAGACGGTTAACGGTTGAGACGGTCCACTTAGATCGCATGCTGTTTATTTCAACTATTTATTATTACCATAACACTTTCAATTTCATTACTGGACTGAGTATAGCAAGTTCCACCTTAAACAGCCAGCATTAAATAATATCCAAACTGTTGAATGAAAAACAACACAATTACCACAATATCAACTCCTCAACTACACAAAAAGGGAAAAAAATATCTAAACTGGCTATTCTAGAGAATAGTCACTCCAAAATGTCGTAATAATTGGCTGAATTGGAAGCATGGACGTTGTTCATTAGAAATGCTGCCAGATTTAAGTGAATTTTACTATAGTGAGAGATCATAGTTGAACGACATTTGAGTGCGCTCTATGAACGCTTATTACATAAAAATTATAGAGAGATTCACTATTAACTGGCAGTATCAGTCAAATGGAAAGCATTGTTGTTGTTTTTTTTTGAATACAATGCTAATAATTTATTTTTCCTACAGTTACGTTGAAAAGTGGTCATTGCTGCACTGATTACAGAACGCAAAGAATCACTTTTCCGCTCTAGTGCGGGAAAATTTTTTTCTGCACTCCAGATTTGCAACATGACAACGGAAAATAGTTAGTAGGTTATATGGAGAACCAGTGCAGCAAAATCAAAATTAAGTTGGTAACTGTGACTGTGGGTCTAGCACGTTTTAAGAATATTGGAGCGCAGTGGATGACAGCAACAGCAACAGCAACCTCATTCAGCACACAGCCACCGCCCCCCCCCCTGCCACTCAAACACACATACTGCATTCTATTGCATTTATTAATTATAAAATTACACAGATATACATTTGATGCATTTCAGGCAATTTTACCCATAATTACCCACTTTTCATATTCAATGGTATCTGTAGGAAAAACATAATGTGAAATACGTGCGCAAAGTTCCTCTGCTGCACTCAACAAGCCATACCGTCCTCGCCTACGGCTCGGGCGTAAACGTTTCTTTCGGTGCAGCAAACTGTCACTTTGCGCACTAGTTGCACAAATAACTATTTTTTAAGGAAAAACGTATTATGGCACTATATAGTTGCTGGTTAGGTCTACAGTTACTATAATATATACAGTTACTATTTATAGATGAGTATACAGTTACTATTTATAGTAAATGTATAGTTGTATCTTTTCTTTAGGGCTACGGTACTTTTAATATGAATAAAAATATAAATCTCAGTACCCTTTTAAATTATTTTGTCACAACATGCTTCGTACATTGATGGCATATTCAAACATGTAGTTGGGTCTTGGGTCCGACAATAGTAGCGGCGATTCCGTTATTGCTATGATAATATATTTAAATTTTTATCCACAAGATTATGGTAATCTATTGAATTAGAATTTTAACAAAAGTATAATTTGTTGATTTAAGTGGAATTTTTAATATTTTTTGTAATTGTGAAGGAAGATTCCTTATTTAGATTATTTTTTGTTTGGATTTGTATTTTGGAATTAATTAATCTGATAAATTCAAAATTATTGTAGTACATACATTTTTCGGACTCAAAATAGTGTGTGAATAAAGTTATCATTCACATAACCTCTAGACTGTGTATTCAGACCTAAATGAAGGTGTAAAGCAGTTTTGGGCGAATGCCTGTTGTTTTTACCTGCATTGTATCTATTGTCTATGAATAAATGAATGAATATTGTTATTAACAATATTATGATGATTGTGAAGCTACATAAAAGATTGTTACTGGTTGAACACCTATCCAAGATTTGTTTGCATCAGGAAATTTTTAGAGATAAAGATTTGGTATGGCAGGGGACAGGGCAACAAGAGCAAGAATGATGGATAACACGAAAACCTTTCATACAGTTTATGATGTTTGATAATGGATCTCATGTCAAAAGAAATTGGAGAGGTGAAGGGTTACAGAATAAGTGATTTTATGTTTGTAAAAAATAAAATAAAAATGATTGCCAGATTGAAACATCCAGTTAGAGCATTAGAATAGGTATCTTCACGGTATGTGATTCATAAAATACCATCAAAGTACCCTTTTTTGAAAAGTTTTCAATATAAAAAAACAGATTGAAAACACGAAAAATGATAATTAATATTAAATATGTTTTAATTTTATAAATAAAAATAAGCAGCCCTGAATACTTACATTTCATGTGATTCTTGATTTTTAATTGGAATTTCTCCTTATAATATGCACTATGACATACTGTAGAATTTATTTTAATACAATATCCATTAAATTTTGTAGTAATGAATTATTACAAAATAGCAATTCAAATATAATAGTTCTAGTCGAATTGTTATGTATTTTTCCTGTATGGTGATAAATTTATATCTCTAAGAATATTGAAGAAAATGACTAATCCATTATCAAGCAACGCATGTACTGAGCTATCTTGAAGTCTCATGCATTAAGAAAGAGAAAAAAATTAACTTTTGGGTACCGTATATCGTGATAATTTATGCAATAATCCTGTATGGTGATAAATTTATATCTCTAAGAAAATTGAAGAAAATGACTAATCCATTATCAAGCAACGCATGTACTGAGCTATCATGAAGTCTCATGCATTAAGAAAGAGGAAAAATTACACTTTTGAGTGTATCGGGATAATTTATGCAATAGTCGCAATTAGGATCTTAGGATTTTTGTTTGAGCCATAGGACTAGCCATAGCCATTCTCTTAGGGTCGGTTTCCGAGCTCGGGATTTGGCTAAGTTCTAGACTTTAAACAGCTGGAGTAAGAAAATTGGCTTTCCAAAACGGGGCGTAGTCGTAGTCATTGTCAAAGTCACGTTCGAATTAAATTTCAAAAAACTAGAAAATTAAACACAAAATGAAATAAAGACAAAATGGTGTAAAGTTTCAGCTATTTTGAATTATTTAGAAATGTTCAATTTCGCCAAGGAAAAACGGTCCCAATTATAGAAATGATAAAATAAAAACTGCGACAATTGTTATAAAAACTGCGACTACGCCCCGTTTTGGAAAGCTAATTTTCTGACTCCAGCTGTTTAAAGTCTAGAACTTAGCTGAATCCCGAGCTCGGAAACCGGCCCTAAAACTCTCATAGGACTAGCCATAGGTCTACTATACCACTCGACAATCTTCAAGGGACTCCAAGTCTAGAGTCTAGAGGGATATTTAATCAAGAAATCATATTTTTCTAGAGCCTACTATGCTGGTACCCAGAAAAGTCTAGACTATGATAAAGAATATTAAATATAAATAAAAATAGAAATATAAGTACCCTTTTTAAAATTGAAGTGAGTGAATAATTTTAAATTTTTATTTATATTTAAGACTCTAAGTCTAGAGTCTAGAGGGATATTTAATCAATAATTTATACTTTTCTAGACCCTACCATAACGGTACCCAGAAAAGTCTAGACTATCATAAGAATATTCAATATAAATAAAAATAGAAATATAAGTACCCTTTTTAAAATTGAAATGAGTAAATAATTTTAAAAAGGGTACTCAGATTTCTATTTTTCCCTTTTTGTGTAGTTGAGAAGTTGATATTGTAGCAATTATTCATATTAAATAAAAATACTAACGAATCGTCAAAAAACAGAGATTTATTGAAAGACCGGTTTCGGTTGTTACACCAGTGTCAATAAATCTGTGGTTTTTGACGATTTCTTAGTATTTTTATTCAATATTTCTATTTTTGTTTATATTTAAGAGTAGCCCTGAAAGAAAAAAAAAAGAATATTCAATTTATCTATTATAAGGAATATTTTCCCACCTGAGGCATGTAACCTATTCTAGGGCCTGGTACTCCACTCCCTTTTGAGCCAGGTTTTCTCCCAGCACCCAGATCTCTCCGCTGTTCAACCGTCGACGTCCCACAATGCAGCTGAGTAGTGTAGTTTTACCGCAGCCGCTAGCTCCCAGCAGACCATAACTGTAATGAGAAAATAATGAGGCTGATGACGCTTTTCTTCAGGAGTGGAATGCATTTTATTTATTTATTTTTTGATACAATTACGAATCATATGAATATTGAAGTTGCTTTCCATGACGAAACACTATATAATAACTTTGTTGAAGTTCTGACACTGTGTTACTAGTAAATATTTGAGAAAAATCTTACTTTTTTGGAGTCTTGAGGAATGCATTTCACTCCTGAAGAGGAGCTTCATCAGCCTCTGGATGAAGCTCCTCTTCAGGAGTGAAATGCATTCCTCTAGACTCCAAAAAAGTAAGTGTTTTCTCAAATATTTACTAGTAACAAAGTGTCAGAACTTCAACAAAGTTATCATATGAATATGATCGGGATAGAACAACAGGCATAGCCCAAAACTATTCTGTTCCCAAATTTTGATAAATAATAAAATGTTCGAAAAAATAGGTTATGTTCTTACTGAGGAAAGTTAAAGTTCAAAGTTCTGTACAAAAATATATATGAGCTAAAATTTGTGAATTTAGATTCCTCCAAGAAAAGTAAATTAAAGTGAAAGTAAAGTAAAGTAAAAGTAAAGTAAAAACGCCAAGAAAAGTAAAAGTAAAGTAAATACGCCAAGAAAAGTAAGTGTTTTTTCAAACATTTACAAGTAACACAGTTTCCGAACTACAACAAAGAAAATTACAATTTAACCATGGCTCTCCTGAATCCCAAAGCAAGATTGATCATAGCTTGGAAACAGCATATTGCTCAGAAATATCTGATAATTTAAATTATATTTTTCAAATTAGTATTTTTCAGTTATCAGTGATGATTTAGTGGAATATTTCTATTTTATTTGGTTTTCAACTCATCTAAATATTTTAAATTCCCAGTCCATTCAAATTTTGGACTCAAAATTGGACACAACTTATGGAGTGATAAGCATAACCTATTTTTGGACAATTTCTACCAAATTTGGGAAAGGAACAGTTTTGGGCTTTAAGGCTGTGCAAAGGCTAAAAATAAACTTTTTACTCGTGATATTTTTCAAAGTTTTTCGATTTGTATATCATCAAGTTATAAAAATGAAAAAGTTTTCCGAAGAAAACATTTTTTTCCGATCATTATTCTTTGAGATATGAGCGACTGAAGTTTGAATTTTTAGTGGGACAGAACATTTCAAATTCGGTACGATATAAAACCATGAGATTTAGAGGATGGATTCTTCATGGTATTGTTGATCTAGTAAAACAAAAATTTTATGAAAATATCAATTTTTGGAAAAGTTATTCAATTAACCAAAAATAACCAAAATTAACTCAACTAAAAGTTATTTTTGGTTATTTCTAGTAAATTGACTATCTTAAAAATTGATATTTTCAGAAAATTTTTGTTTTACTAGATCAACAATACCATGAAGAATCTATCCTCTGAATTTCATGGATTTATCTCTTACCGAATTTAAAATGTTCTGTCCCAAAAATTTAAACTTTAGGCGCTCATATCTCAAAAAGTATAATGATCGGAAAAAAATGTTTTCCTGAGAAAACTTTTTCATTTTGATAGCTTGATGATATAAAAATCAAAAAACTTTGAAAAATATCACGAGTAGAAAGTTTATTCTTAGCCTTTGCACAGCCTTAATATTTTATGCTCAAAAATGATTTATTATGATGTTAGTATACAAGAATGGCGGAGAAATTCAATTATAATTCAATAAATCCAATTCCAGCCTGATGGATGATACTTAAAGCAATTATTGATAAGTATGCTAGGACCGAGAAATATAATTAGCTATTTATAATTCATAATGATGGTTCATAACCACCGGAATGTAACTAATTAGAATGTAATGACCAGTTTGTTGATTTTTTAAGAAAGATAAGTAGTTGTGACAATTCTCCTAAATAGTTTCAATCCAGGATCATAAATATCACACTTGTAGAAGATACTTCAACTTTACTCCAAGAGAATACTTCAAGATCAATAATTCAACTTTGAAATTACGGTAATACCAATACAGTTTTAAGCCGCGTTTAAACCAAATCCAAATCTGAATCCTTACAGATTCTATTAGATTGGAAGGAACTTGACAAACGCATATGATCATCATGTGTATGATAAGTTATGTCCAATCTAATAGAAGTGTGGGTAGATGACACAAGCTGATAAGTCATGATTTGTAAACTTTTCAGGAGAGCAATTTGAAAGTTTGGCATAGCTGCAAAAATTATCTATCATATTTTTTCATACCCATTTTACACTAATATAATCAGCTGATCTTTGACTATTTAAATATAAAATATCAAGGAATAAAACATTTATTTAAATTAACTATTGAGAATTTTTGCAAGTGATGTCAGAGATATCATGTTTTGCCATGTTTCAAATCACAATGTAACAGTATAGGAAATATCTTAAAAATCGATTATTAAGAAAATTGAATATATTTTTTAACAATTAATTGATATTATTTACAAGTATTGATCAAGTTAACCAAACTTGAACTGTTTGCAAAGTTGTATGGGTTATGTAGTTCTCAATATAGGTATTGATTTTCAGATTTTATAATAGCCTACCAGTACATACGCTTATCAAATTTTGCCATCTTTTGAAAATTGGATTATAATACAAACCGGTAGAAGAGTGTTGAGATATATGTACTTATCAATATTTGTCAACTTAGGGATTGGAAGAAAATGATCTATCAGGCTTGAGCAAGGCCTATATCTCAGCTATTTACAGAGATACAACATATTTAGTTATACCATCTTATAGATCTATTTTTTCTGAACACATCCATATGCATAACTCAATATGGTCAAAAATGTGACTTATCAACTTGTGTCATCTACCCACAGCTATAATGATTGAGTTATCAACATTTTGTTAACAACTTTGGTGTAAACGCAGCTTTCCAGTGTTTACAAGTTGGTGAGTTATTGATTGACTCACATGGTCCCCTTGGGCACGGTCATGTTCAGATTGTCAAGAATGACAGTGGTGCCATATCGTTTGCACGCTCGTCGCACGCAGACCGCATGCTGCCTGCGGCTCCACACGGTCGACTGCTGCGTCACCAGCTGCCGCTTGCGGTCTGGCAATGGTATCGATTCCCCCATGCTGCACAGACACAAATTCAACAGGAAATCAGTATACAGAATATTAATACAACAGCTGACGCATTTGGACATTTATTATTTATTTATTTATTTCATTGACAATTATTACAAATCATAATTATAATGAATATAATATGATTGGGCGAAGACAACAGGCATAGCCCAAAACTGTCTTCTCCCAAATTTTTACAAATAAAAGTTTCAAAAAAGAGTAAGGTTAAGATTTCACTTTCACTTCAAAAAGTCCAATTTCCACTTCAAAACTAATGACTAAACTAAAAATTTTGAATTTTGATATTTAAAACTGATAAAAAACAAAAATATTTCACTCGAATCCCTACAAATTGGAAAAAAATGTCAATATTGAAAATGAAGCAGCTTGAAGAATATTATATATGATTGCTTCAATCAATAAATTAATGAATGAAGAGGAAACCGCGCTGTTGAGATGGTTAAAATACACGCTGTTGAGGACAGTTAGTGCATATTACCCCCCCCCCCCCCACAACCACATGCCAAGATAGTTGAACAGACTTTGATGTGGGATGGACGTGTTTTCTGATGGCCCATTAAGTTTCAAGCGAACAATAAAATAACGATATTTCTGAGAGAATTAGAATAACTGAATTTTTAATCAGCAGCCATAATTTTCGCAAATATTTTCATCATTATGAAAATATCACTCTTTTGACTTTAGTTTTCCTTCATTTGCACATTCAAATTCATTTTATTCCTACTTACCCCTTATTTCCAAGTTCTTTGCTGGCAGTTATTATTATCATCATCACCCTTATCTTATCATTGATCTATATATATATAAAAGCGAAATGGCACTCACTCACTGATTGACTGACTGACTGACTGACTGACTGACTCACTCACTCACTCGCATAACTAAAAATCTACCGGACCAAAAACGTTCAAATTTTGTAGGTATGTTCACTTGGCCCTTTAGAGGCGCACTAAGAAATCTTTTGGCAATATTTTAACTCTAAGGGTTGTTTTTAAGGGTTTAAAGTTCGTCTTTTCGCATGTATATTCTTCTTCTCCCAATCTCTTAATTATAATTGAAATTTCCATATCATATGTTACTATAGAACTATAATCTAGATAGAGTACCTCTTCGAAACAGTTGTTAACTGGCAACTAAATTAATAATTTTGTCAGGTTGGCCTTAAGTTGAGTTGACTTTGTTAGGTTGGCACCAAATTGAAGATTTAAAAGCATTTATCGCGGAATAATTGATTGGGCACTGCTACTTCAATCCTGGGAATATTATATTACTAGCAGTCAGGCTCGCTTCGCTCGCCATATCCGTTTAGCCAGCCGTTTAGTCTGGACCCCCGACTGGATTGTCCTAACATATGATAAAAATGCCCTAATGAAAAATGCAGGCGAGCGAAGCGAGCCTGCTGATCTCATTCTTGGACGATCCAGTCAGGGGTCCAGGGGGCGGAGCTCCCTGGCTAGACGAATATGGCAAGCGAAGCGAGCCTGACGGCTAGTCATCTTTATGAGACTGCATGCTCTCTTATCATCTTTATTGATAACACCTCTCCTTCATCACTTCATATATTCATTTTCACCATCGACTCTATTAAGGTATGTTTTAGAAGTAGTTTTCTAATTTTTTTTTCTTTTCAAGCACCCATTAGTTTTAGTATCTTTTTTGTTTTGATTGAACTGTATACTGTACTTATTGTTGTGTTAAGGAAACATATTATTTGGGTCATTACCTGTTGTTTTGTATTGTGATATTGTGAATAAAAAAATGAATAAATAAATAAATAAAATTCATGAGGGTCAATGCACACTGTAGTGGAGAAGAGAGAGTGAAGCAGAAAAGTTAGATGAGTAGGTAGAGTGAAGCAGGGAAGGCATCGAAGCTGAAAATAGATTACAGAGTGGAGAAGGTAGTTGAAAATAAATGTCTCCGATTCTTTCCACCTTCTACGCTACCTTCGAAGCTCCACAATGTTCTGATACAATTGAATACAAGCATCATATCCAACACTCTCAGCTGAACCTTCTCTGATAGGTGAAGTAAAACAGTGGAAATAATATAATATGTAAGGAAAATTAGAGAATATAAGGAATAAAACCAGAAACCAAGGGACGACTATTTGTCTGATATCGAAGTAGTTACAAAACAGAAACATTAATTCTACCTAACATCAGAGAAAACTCCTATAATTGACTCTTTATAAAAACTCCTATAAAACTCCTATAACTCCTATATAATACTCCTATAAACTGCTATTATTAATTCTGTGCTAACATATATTGAGAGCTGGTTGATATATTAAGTTTTTGACTTTAATTGAAAAAACTTTTTCTTCTTTTTCTCCTCAATTTTTTTCTTCTTCCTCTTCTTCTTCTTCTTCATCTGCTAGTCAACACAGTAGATGCAAGTTTCTGCCGAATTTCATTCATTCCGCCCAGCCTGATATTATGTTGCACCACATGAAACCTGTTCCATGGAATGCTGCGATGATATAAACTTCAGATCGACAAGGTATTCAAGTTAGAAATGGATGTCTTTCAGGAGAGCAGAGCAAATAACAGATGACCTCAAGTTTTTTTTTCAATTTTGTGAACTGTTTCCAAAACCGTAGGCCTACTGTTACTCTGTTACCGTATCAGCACAGCGAAACGAAATAGTTATTTGTGCAACTAGTGCGCAAAGTGACAGTTTGCTGCACCGAAAGAAACGTTTACGCACGAGCCATAGGCGAGTGCGGAGTAATGGTTTCTTGAGTGCAGCAAACGAACTTTGCGCACGTATTTCACATTAAATTTTTCCTACAGTTACCATTGAATATGAAAAGTGGGTAATTATGGGTAAAATTCACTGAAACCCATCAAATGTTTTTCTGTGTAATTTTATTATTAATAAAAACCTTAATTTATTTAAAATTGAATAATAATAATTGAATTATAATGGTTAGTAATTCAATTGAAAACTTATGTGACTGCTTGAAGGGGGTTTATGTTATGTAAGCATTGTAATGACTATAATGAAGGCACATAATGGCAAGGCAACGCTGTTCTCCACTGCCATTATATCGTGGGTCTCACTATGAGTGTTACCAACTTAATTTTGATTTTGCTGCACTGGTGCTCCATATAACCTACTAACTATTTTGCATTGTCATGCTGCAAATCTGGAGTACGCAAAGTACTCACTTTGCGCACTAGTGCGGAAAAGTGATTCTTTGCGGCCTGCAATCAGTGCAGAAATGGTCACTTTTCAAGGTATCTGTAGGAAAACTATATTTTCGTTCATCTCTGGTATCATTGTGCTTGATGTATGTGTGAAATGAACTATTTAATACTGAGATTCACTTATGCAGTCATCTTTGGTAGAATGAGAAGTGTTCGTGAAGGCTAGGCACACACCAGTTAGTCAAGACAAGACAAGACAAGACAGGATCAGACACGTTCAGTCACAATACTTCACATAGTTGCTCATGAAGACATGTCTATTTGCAATGACTAATCAGTGTGAGTTGCGTCATAAGCAACAATGTGAAGTATTGTGACTGAACGTGTCTGATCATGTCTTGTCTTGTCTTGACTAACTGGTGTGCGCCTAGCCCAACTCATATTTATAAGGATTATCTAAATTTTGAAGTGATCTATAAATTCTCACATGCGAATATCAACTCTTCAAATGACAAATACGATAAATCCATCACTCTAATAAATAATTGATTGAGAAAAAAGGCAAACTGAATTTATTGAATCACATCAAGTATATGACTTTATTGGCATTGGCAGGAGTTGAAAACTTTGATAAACAACTTTCATTACTCTGATCTGGTAACGAAAAAGCTGAGAATGGAATATCGCCAATAATTAATCCTCCTAATTCAAAATTTCCATAGTGAGTTCCACGTTATAATGACAGTGCTTGGTTGGCAATGGTATTGCTATCCTTGTCTATCATTCAATAAAGCGTATAGCGCTTTCTCTTTCTCGCTTTGCTCTGTTGCCAGTTCGTCTTTCAAAAATGAAGAATTAATAATTATTAATTAACAGAATATTTCATCTTAATCATGAAAATTCATTATAGAATTATTTGGAAATATAATTTCTTGATTAATAAAATATAATTGATTATTTGAAATGAGAATGAACAGTTAATATCACTTCAATAAACCTGTATCAGCTATCGTCTATAGAAGGCATTGACAAGACGAGGATCGGCAACGTTGATCTCCTATCTTACTCTACTGTCATTATAACGTGAACCTTACTATAGCTCATATATTTTCAGACGAAAATTGGACTTGAACTTTCAACAGTAAAAATATAACCTTTTATTGGTCACGTTATCAAAATTTGAGAGTAGAATAGTTCTGGGCTAAGCCTGCTGTTCTATCCCGATCATATTTATATGACATGTAAAATTATAGTATTCACAAATAAATAAAAAAAAATCTTTTTGATCATCTGATGTCATTTCTCTTGTAGAGTGGGCGTGATCAAGGGAGAAATGAGCGAAGCTAATAGGAGAAAATCAGCGGTTCATTAAGAGGGAGGGGCTTCGCTTGTCTTAGGCCAATGGCAGACAACGTTCACCCTGATAGGTCACGGCTTCCACCAATTGCAGTGCTGGGCCATCAGTATGAATACTGCTGCTCTTTACTTTAGATCTAGTTCACCAGAGATTTATAATGGTATAACAACCGAAACTGGTATCTCGATTTTTAGTAAATCTGTGGTACGACAATATTGGTTGCACACATTGGCGTAGATTGCTGTTTTACATTGGGAGGGACGCAATGGGGGTTCTGGGGGGTGCCCCCCAGCAAAGGTTTTTTTTTAAAATAGCTTATTAAAATGGTGTTGGTTTAAAATGGCATATTTTACTTCAAAACGGTTTTAAATCCTCTTATTCGGCAGTGGTAAATTAATGGGTAAGTAAATAAAATTCCGAGTTAATAGTTTCAAGTTTTACTGAATAAAAATTATTTACAAAAAACCTGCATAGTAAAACAGCATTAGTTGTATTGTTTGTTTTGATTACCTGCCATAGTTTGAATCTTCAATAAATTTTTCTGGGGGACACAGCATATACCATAAAATATTGGGTGGGACGCGTCCCCCCAGGTTTTACGCCCATGATTGCACAACAGCCGGTTAAAATAAAACCGTGATTAATTCCACGAGAACCAATCAGAAAGGCATTTTTAAAAAAAGGCTTCTCTGATTGGTTTTACGCCCATGGTTGCACAACAGCCGGTTAAAATAAAACCGTGATTAATTCCACGAGAACCAATCAGAAAAGGCGTTTTTTAAAAAAAGGCTTCTCTGATTGGTTCTCGTGGAATTAATCACGCGTAAAATTTAATCGATTGTTGTGCAACCGGCACCTTGTCTTTTCATTGGAAAGGGAAATACATCTTCCATGACTCATCTGATGTGTCATGCCGAACACTGACTTACGGTAATGAGACTATAATGATGGCTCTTCGGAGAGAACAAGGACCTTGATGGAAATTACACCTTATTGGTCAAATATTATGAAAAAGGTATTTCTTAGAAACTCCAGTAGAGTCAAAGCTTCTATCAGTCAACAGTTACAACGAACTAAAAAAACACATTCATTCATGGAGAGTAACATACTAATGTTTGTTGTTTTCCTGTTTAGTTTTTCGTCATTCCGATTTGTTCAAATTTTGTTTTCTTTCTTCTCATGACATGAAATTTGAATTTTAATAATGAATTGAACTCTGTCCTTTGATAACAAGAAGCACGTCTATACAATCATCTAACAATCTTAATGAGTCAATCTTGAGATGACATCATTAGCGAGAGAAATGTGACAACGATAATAATTCGATTAATTACAAAATTTACCTCACAAATTCAATAGCGAATTGGTAATAAAACACTTTATTGTCTGAAAATATCACGAATTCATTAAAAAGTTAAAAACATGTTTCAACAATACTATATCATTATATAAGGATATTATTTATTAAGGATAAATATCACTATATCTCACCAAAAACAGTATCTGAAGTTGAAACAAATTATTTGAATAACTTGGGCTGACAAATAATTTTTGAATAGTAGCAGTCATCGAGATTGTTTGATGACCTCCGGAGAAATTTGGAGTCTAGGGGTGGTGATTGGAGAGTGATTGGCGCAGGATCGTGATAGATGGAAATCTCTCGTAAAATCTACACCGCAAGTAGAAGAGGCTTCGATTAAGTAAGTAAGCAGTCATCGAATAGGTGTAAAAGATACAATCAATCTGCTAGGATGTGCAGATCAATTGATAAAAAATGCAATGAGATAGAAGTAGAGAGTAATAAAAGTGTAGGGGTTATTGAGGATTCATTTGTTGAAGTGATTGATAAGCCAACTCTACACCGCAAGTAGAAGAGGCTTCGATTAAGTAAGTAAGCAGTCATCAAATGGATGTAAAAGATACAATCAATCTGCTAGGATGTGCAGATCAATTGATAAAAAATGCAATGAGATAGAAGTAGAGAGTAATAAAAGTGTAGGGGTTATTGAGGATGCATTTGTTGGAGTGATTGATAAGCCAAACAGAGTAGGCACTGAACTGTGGGTGTTTGAATGCAGTGTATACAGAATTATTAATTGATAATTAACTTGATTCAGTTTCTTTTATTTTATGAAAGATTTAACAATTTCAGCTAGAGTTTACCCTGTTTTCAACCAACATTTGCAGTAGCAGAAGTTTTCGGGATGTTTTACAGCATTCAATTGGGATTTTCGTTTATAATAATCATTATTAAAACAAATTGGTAGTCTCAATCCAAGATTAAAGATATTTATAATTTTCATAATTGATGCTATGTGATTTCGTTGGGATAAAGAATACAGAATAGAGAAGAAGAGACTTGATTTCAAGTAGAAAGAATTTTTAAATTAGTAGTAGCATAGAGAAACAATAGCATAAACTTGAATAGTTTATTTCATACACTTACGCTATTGTTTCTCTATGGTATAGGTACTCTCGTATGATTATAACTGTTGAAATTAGTACAACAATTCATGAAACGAACTTTGGTAATCCAACAATAGTCGCCTTATCTGAGTTCACCTGTTGATTCACAACCTTTTGGCCGATCACGTTCAAGTTTAAGGATTGTTTGTAGACGCTGGCCTCTAGAGAGAGAGAGGTGATTTTCTAGCAGAAAACCGTGAGACCTATTACGTTCAATTGCGCTTGAGATAAGCGTACACGTTCATTAGTTATTATTTTGACTTTGACCATGAAAATTACTGTTGTGGAATCACGTCTAGAAAACAAAACAGAGTAATCTTGATGCAGACGTAAAACAATTAACAATTCTTTGAAATCAATAGAATATTTTGTTAAGATCTTCAGGATACACAATAAACCAATAATCCAAAATAAATAGGAATTTAATGAATTGAATTCAAATATGAGCCTAATGAATTTGATTAAATCCTATTATATTAAGCGAGCAATTTCTGTATTATTTATATATCTGGTTATTTTCATATCTGGTGATTTATGTTTAACGGTCTCGAAAACGGCTCTAACGATTTTCACGAAATTTGGAACATAGTAGGTTCATGATATAAAGATTCGATTGCACTAGGTCTCATCCTTGAGAAAACTCGCTGAATGACATTAAAATGATAATTCATCCTTGGCTGAAACAGCTGTGGATAGTAAAAAAGTGAGTATGTGGAAAAATCAAAATATCGCATCCCCGAAATTCATAAGATGACGTAGCTGTGAAATATAAACACGATCATTTTAGAGAATTTATTTTTTTTTATTTTTTTATTTATTAGAACAGTCACAAACACGATATTTGGAAAGAGAAACAATTGCCCAAAACTTCTTCAATTCCTTGATTTTGGCACATAAATAGTCCAAAGTGAATTGTGTTCTGTCACAGCCTACTAAGTAGATAGAGGTTCATGGCTCTGTTTATCAATAAATAAAAATAACGAGCGATGCTCGGTGCCACGATATTCACAATTAAACTAGTAGTTCTGTGAACAGTAGACCTCACGCAGTATTCTCATCCACAAGTACCCGATTGAAACTACAGACCTTATGGAAATACAGCAATAGACTGGCTTCTCCACACATCTGTGTAATCACTTGTCAGCTGATTTATGATGAATAATTCTATAGTCTGATTTTTACTCTAATATTGGCGTATGAAGGAGGCTCCTTTTTTCCTTTTATATTATCCTTGAAATGCAAAATTTCCAAAAACCTGTATATACGTCGACGCGCAATTAAAAAGGAACATACCTTCAAATTTCATGAAAATCTATTACCGCGTTTCGCCGTAAATGCGCAACTATAAACATATAACATTTAAACATTAAGAGAAATGCCAAACCGTCGACTTGAATCTTAGACCTCACTTCGCTCGGTCAATAAAAAAGGAGGAATAAGTTGTTATTTGCAAAGAGAATAAAGGATTGTGTAGACTTGATATCTTGCAGAATCAGGAGAGTATGAGGATCACAAGATTTAAAATCAAATAAGAGCTTTTCCTTAGTAGGATACGGTTTTCATTATCACAAGTCTACTGCTCAAATAATTGAAGAAAGCAATACTTCCATTATTCCATGACTAAAATAAACATGTCGTTTTCTCAGTTCTCTTTTCGAATACACTACTTATTATTCAAAATTTTCTATGAGAACTATTAGTTTCTCCGTGATTAGAGTACTCTAAAACCACGGTAATATTAAACGGAACAATATCATCCGGATATCCGCTGGCCTTTATGGAAATAGCTAAGGCAAATGATTCCAAGTGACGCTCAATCCCATATTTCATGAAGTTCAGTGATAAACCGACCTTGGTTTACTCGGCCTAATTGGAGAGAATGAAGCTTGGACACTGAATCTTAACCACAGACTCAGTTAAAGTCATCAACAGAGCTGGGTAATGAGCTAGTAAAATACCATCTACGGCGGTTATGTTTTTAATGATATCCGTGACAACACCTTGGCTATTGAGAGTTTTAATCCTCAATAACCTTGAGATCTCTGAGACTTATGTCACATTGAACAGCAAGAAAAGCACAAACATGAAGAATTGAGACAAGTACATCACATGAAAGCTTAGCGCACTTGAAAACTTTTCAAATTAACAAGATCAAAACAAAGTCAATTCTTGTTTGAAAAATAATTCAACGTTTCCAATTCAAAAATACAGTATTGGAATTTTTTCGTGGATCGAAAATATTTCAATTTTACAAAACTGTTGTGTGCTCATCTCTCTCTCTCTCTCTCTCTCTATATATATATATATATATATATATATATATATATATATATATATATATATATATAAAAGCGAAATGGCACTCACTGACTGACTGACTGACTGACTCAATCACTCACTCACTCACTTACTCACTCACTCGCATAACTAAAAATCTACCGGACCAAAAACGTTCAAATTTGATAGGTATGTTCAGTTGGCCCTTTAGAGGCGCACTAAGAAATCTTTTGGCAATATTTTAACTCTAAGGGTTGTTTTTAAGGGTTTAAAGTTCGTCTTTTAGCATGTATATTCTTCTTCTCCCAATCTCTTAATTATAATTGAAATTTCCATATCATATGTTACTACAGAACTATAATCTAGATAGAGTACCTCTTCGAAACAGTTGTTAACTGGCAACTAAATTAATAATTTTGTCAGATTGGCATTAAGTTGAGTTGACTTTGTTAGGTTGGCACCAAGTTGAAGATTTAAACGCATTTATCGCGGAAAAATTGATTGGGCACTGCTACTTCAATCCTGGGAATATTATATTACTAGCCGTCAGGCTCACTTCGCTCGCCATATCCGTTTAGCCAGACGTTTAGTCTGGACCCCCGACTGGATTGTTCTAACATATGATAAAAATGCTCAAATGAAAAATGCAGGCGAGCGAAGCGAGCCTGCTGACCTCATTCTTGGACAATCCAGTCGGGGGTCCAGGGGGCGGAGCCCCCTGGCTAGACGGATATGGCGAAGCGAGCCTGACGGCTAGTGGTGAATAAATGCAATTATAAATGGCAAATCTTGATATAGAGAAGCCCCAATATGAAACGAATTTTCTTGTTTTAAAGTATTTATTCTGAAACTTCTTCGAACATACTCATATACTGTACATTGGACTTATTGTGAACGTAGCTGGTGTTGAAATTACTTTGCAACGACGGATATTTCTCTTGTCCCCTTAGAAGTTGCAGCGAGATAAGTTTTTTATTTATTCATTTATTAGGTTAGCACAAACAATACAATGATAGGAATAGAAAAAACAGGCTATTGCCCAAAACTTTTCAATTTCCTAATTTAGTTTCAAATTGTCCAATTACTATACATAGGTTATGTCCATTTCAATTTTCTACACCAAATCACAATCTGAGAATATGGATTAGAATAAAACAATCAATTTTAAATTCGGATAGATTGATAGTAAAACTTTTGTAAAAACCTGAAACAAACTTTAAGTTCACAAAATAAAGAATAAAACCACTTGAATTTTGAGCTCAAAAATATCACGTTCACCTTAGCTACATAATGCTGAAGAAATATGAACTTATGTCTGAGTACTTATGAACTCATGTCTGAGTGTACTTGATTTTGAGAATAAGAAAGACTATATCATTCTAGGGCCCGGTTCTCGGGACACTCTTTAAATCTAATGGACCTTCATATCGATATTGAATCTAAAGGAATCTAACTTATATCCAATTCACATTGAATCTATATATTCAATGGTCCATCAGATTTAATAAGAGTTCCTGTGTCCCAGCTCTTGAAAATCAAGCATTAGAAAAGCCAAATTACGCTATGTACGTCATGAAACACATTATTCAAGAAGTACGAATAATATTATACTCAAATAGGAAAAGGAAAAATGCAAACAAAAGTATGGCCACTGAAGTCATTCTATTAGTTGAAGCTACTAGTTTGAGTAGTTCGAATGGAAGTTACTATATACTACAAGAGAAAATATGTGAAGAAAACTATGACCACAGAAGCTAAATTGATCATTAGACCAAAAGCTATCATTGCAGCTTTCTAGTTCTACTGCTACCTAACAGCATAGACAAAACATTTGCAAATACAGTACTCATACTTAAGATATCATACATTATTCATCGTTTAGCAAAAAATCTGCAAGATACAATGCAAATTTATTGTATTCTGCCACTTGGCTGAATCATTACAGTCTAGTGTGCAATACAGGATAGACAAAAGGACAAACCACTGGCAAATACTAGTAGTTCTGTGAACAGTAGACCTCACGTAGTATTCTCATCATCCACAAGTACCTGATTGAAACTAAAGATCTTATGGAAATACAGCAATAGACTGGCTTCTCCACAAATCTGTGTAATCACTTGTCAGCTGATTTATGCTGAATAATTCTATAGTCTGATCTTTACTCTAATATTGGCGTATGAAGGAGGCTCCTTTTTCCTTTTATATTATCCTTGAAATGCAAAAACCATTTCCAAAAACCTCGTATATACGTCGACGCACATCTTGAAAAGGAACATATGTCAAATTTCATGGAAATCTATTACCGCGTTTCGCCGTAAATGCGCAACATATAAACATTTAAACAGTAAGAGAAATGCCAAACCGTCGACTTGAATCTTAGACCTCACCTCGCTCGGTCAATTATTCTATCATTACATTCTATAAACATGATATCTCTGTTTGGCTTGAAAATGCGCAATACCAGCACGAAACGGACGTCGCCACATCAAAGAATGTGGGTGGTTTTTCACTTAAAAGTTTTATTAAATACGATAGTAATAATAATAGTCTGTGAGGCTCAAAATACATTCAGATTATAGCCAAAAATCTGCGATAGTACAATAGTACTTTAGCCTTGATACGGAACTGATAGTAATTTTCGGATGGCCTCTGGAGGTCGCCAAAACATTCAGCCTGGAAAGTTCACATACTCGTTACGCTGAAAGGAGCAGCAGCTGTAGCAGTGAGATTCACTCAATACTGTCAGTATAGGTTGAATGTAAAGCGTTAAAGTTCATTAGTTATAAGGAATGCACGAACAGTTTGGACTGAAATCGGTGTTCGAAAAACGATTTGAAGTTTGCCTGCAGCTGGTCTCGATTTCGAAGCATGTCGAGGTGAGGAACTTACCGACTAAGTTTTGCGCCTGATCTCTCCAAACCAGTGGAAGTACGTAGACTGGAAGGCTTCTCAGACGTGATTCCAGTTAGTAAACCAATAATTTGATTCCGCCGTCTATTAACCGCTCAATGTCATCTACCGAGTTGAGAGCATTTTCGGCTCTGAGAAAAATCAAACTAATCTCCTTCTCGATATGATTATGACTGTCGTTAGGGTAAATATTAGGGATGGGTATCGAAAGACAAAACATCGATGTTTTGAACATCGATGTTTTTTTCTCCTGAACATTAATAAGTGAAAAACATCGAACAGTAAACATCGACGTGTTGCCGTACATTTTACGGAAGACTATTATATCCTTAGAGTAACTCAGATAGTGAAATCAATTTCCTTTTTTATGTACATGTAAAAGAAAGGGACAGAGCTTTTAAAAAGTAGTTAACAATAAAGAAATATTATTGATTGGCAGCAACGAAACTGTAAGTTAATAAATTGTTTATAGTTGTAGGTAATCAGACTCTACGTTATCAAACGGAGATTGATATTTAATCGAATATAAAAAAGAAAATCCAATAATAGTTGAGTCAGAAACCTTTCAGGATATCCTCGAAGATTCTGCCTTGGGGATTTCATCCTAAGCTAATTTTAGCAATCATTGTTACTCATAATAGTATTCATTCAATACCTGATAGTTTTATTTAGGAAATGAGAATGAATAGAGGTGTTTTTTATGGCTATCTACACTCCATACAATACGAGGACCTCTATTCCAGAGCTAGATTAATAATTGGTATTAAACGTATGTTGATGAAAGCACTTGTAATAAGAAAAACTCTTTCTCCCTAAGAAACGAAAAATCCGACCTCTTATTCAATTATAAATAGGTATCTAACCTTGACAAGGGCCACAGTTATGTAAATCTTCAAGAGTATCCAACAGTCTCACATAAAAATACAGAGAGCCTGATTGAAAAATTCCTTTTTGTTGGGAAAAACATCGAATGACCGATGTCTAGGTAAAACCATCGATAAGTGAAAAACATCGAACAGTAAACATCGATGTTAAAAACATCGATGTTTGATGTTGAAATATCGATGTTTCTAAACATCGATGTATCGATACCCATCCCTAGTAAATATCCCAGTATCAAAAACTGTTATACAAATCATCCAAGCAAATTGATGGGTAACGATTGTATGGAACGATTGGTAGTAAACATTAAGTGAGCATACATTCTGTTCATAAAGATCAATATTTAGATTGTATAATAGATGTGTGTAGAAGATTGATTCAAGCTCATGACTAAATATGAGAAAAAGATGGCGTGAAGATGTCTGGGTAGAGTAGAGTATTCAAACGGCAATGGAATAGAATGATTATATGATTGGAAACTGGAGATAGAGATCCAAATACTTTTGATACTCTTTTCGAACGTGGCATACTAATCAATAAGGCTACATAATTCATGCATTACTGGATTCTATTATCGTTAATTGAGGGAGAACAGAAGTAATACCATACCAACAAAGATAATATTAACTGTGGTTTTGTTATATATGTTTTTACTAGTAGTTCTGTGAACAGTAGACCTCCCGCAGTATTCTCATCCACAAGTAAAATGAAACTATAGATTGAAACTATAGATCTCATGGATATACAGCAATAGACTGGCTTCTCCACACATCTGTGTAATCACTTGTCAGCTGATTTATGATGAATAATTCTATAGTCTGATTTTTACTCTAATATTGGCTTATGAAGGAGGCTCCTTTTTCCTTTTATATTATCCTTGAAATGCAAAATTTCCAAAAACCTTGTATATACGTCGACGCGACATTCAAACATTTAAACATTAAGAGAAATGCCAACTGTCGACTTGAATCTTAGACCTCACTTCGCTCGGTCAATAAACGAATAATGATTATGGCATGTGAGGAGAGGAAAGGTTGGGAAAGAAAAACTACTATATGACTGTTGGAACAAGTATTAGACCGAGAGGAATATCACAAAGCTATATTGTCAATATCAAGAGAGTTCATCATTACCCCTATTCAAATAATGTTAATCCGTCATAGTCAATAGACAGTGATTCTTTTCTTATCAGGATATTCTAATTCCAATCTTTATAGTTTCTCCTCACTATGGTAGGTACCCCTATTCAAATAATGTTAATCCATCATAGTCAATAGACAGTGATTCTTTTCTTATCAGGATATTCTAATTCCAATCTTTATAGTTTCTCTCTCACTATGGAGATATCCACTTCAATTTGTCAACATTGGGGTATAGGAAATATTGATGCTATACTCCTACGAAATACTGACAGTTATAGAAGTATAAAGGTAAAAGTTTATAAAGGTAAAGTTCAAAGGTAAATTTTACCTTTTCACCTATTTATCACCTTTTACAAACGTAGCATGTGTCAACTGGTCTATCAACAAAGAGGTTTTATCTAGCTTTTTTCGATTTTCGAACTAATGAAGTTCCATTGATCACCTTACGATTAAGGAGACGTCAGGCTATTTCATCAATCATGGGTTCGCATATGGCGCTCGTTAGTAGGGTGACAAATTATCAAGCTGTTCATGTCCAAATTTAACGGTATTCAAATCTCGTTGTTACACCAGTCAGGTATGTTGTCAAAACTTGTCTACGTCACAAATGATCATTGACATATATTTGTCTGATGGTTGGAATAAGAAAAACTCACTTGTTTGTTTCTCTAGTGCCGTGCCTTAGGTATTTCTTATATCTCCTTCAGGATGTTGCGTCTCACAATGTAGATTCTAGTCCTATTAACACATTATTCGAGAGGG
Source organism: Nilaparvata lugens (assembly GCF_014356525.2). Taxonomy (NCBI): domain Eukaryota; kingdom Metazoa; phylum Arthropoda; class Insecta; order Hemiptera; family Delphacidae; genus Nilaparvata; species Nilaparvata lugens. The sequence goes on from NC_052504.1 coordinate 94,249,111, forward strand.
GTTTGTGACATGATTATTCAAGGATTCAAGTATTTTATTGATAGTTTACTACTTTCTCCTTAGATAAATTCTATTTTTCATATTCTATAGAGTTTTTCGATGGTCTGGTGTCCTCTCCGATCATGCATTGTATATGTTCTGTGCCTGTATTATAGATATAAATTAATGATTTTATCTCATGGGGACAATGATGGTATTGAGTACCTCGTGTCCTAAAAAACGTATGTTTTTTAGATAAATAACTTGAAGAGAGCTACATAAATCAATGTGGTCACACTTTGTTCCAAATATTTATATTCCATCTTGGTTTGAAATATCTCTTATGTGTTTCAATATATTATGAAGACGAAATTGTGAAATATCAGTTGTAAAAATGAATATTAATTAATATTCATCATATTTTTATATTCCTTATCACGATATAGCGCCATCACCTTAGGTCTTCGGCATTACCAACATTTATTCTCTCATTCATCCTAACTCTACATCAAAAGTAATGTCATACTTATATTCATATATTGGTCCTGCAGATTATGAACATTGCTAGAGTTCCAGTCAACAAGAAAATAATGTGACACTTGAAATAGTTATTTGTGCAACTAGTGCGCAAAGTGACAGTTTGCTGCACCGAAAGAAACGTTTACGCACGAGCCGTAGGCGAGTGCGGAGTAATGGTTTCTTGAGTGCAGCAAACGAACTTTGTGCACGTATTTTACATTAAATTTTTCCTACAGTTACCATTGAATATGAAAAGTGGGTAATTAGGCTATAGGTAAAATTCCCTGAAATCCATCAAGTGTTTTTCTGTGTAATTTTATTATGAATAAAAACCTTAATTTATTTGAAATTGAATAATAATAGTAATTAAATTAATGTAGGCACATAATGGCAAGGCAACGCCGTTCTCCACTGCCATATTAAAACGTGGACCACAGTCAGTGTTACCAGCTTAATTTTGATTTTCCTGCACTGGTGCTCCATATAACCTACTAACTATTTTGCGTTGTCATGCTGCAAATCTGGAATACGCAAAGTAATACTTTGCGCACTAGAGCGGAAAAGTGATTCTTTGCGGCCTGCAATCAGTGCAGAAATGGGCACTTTTCAAAGTATCTGTAGGAAAAATAATATTGTTTGAATGTGTTTACAATTTGATTACATTGACACATATTGACTGTAGATTATACTAGTATATATTCTAGTTACTATATACTGCTGAAATTTCATTCTACAAAAGAAAGAACAGTTATATTATCTGATATGCAGTGAGCATAGAATGTACTATAAATTACATTCTATACTCACTGCTTATATGCAAGATGATTGTATAAGATAGATTACGACTGCAGCATTGCAAGAAACGTGTTCAGTGGCACTGAAGCGTTTAGGATCTAGCTATTTCAAACTGAGATCATTGTTTAAATGGGGAGCATGGATGCTATATAATGAGGAATGCTGATTATTCGTAATGAATTTCATGAAGAAAACTAGCCACTGATTAATAAGTACATGAATCTCTTGAGAACGGCCAAATTCCTGAAACTGCAAATCTGGAAAATACGTCTAGTTTGATCGGTGGAGATGATTACTTTTGAAGTCCGAATAAGAAGAAGAATAAGAAGAAGAAGAAGAAGAAGAAGAAGAAGAATAAGAAGAAGAAGAAGAAGAAGAAGAAGAAGAAGAAGAAAAAGCAAAGAAGACCTACTGCATTCATTTATCAGAAACTCAATCTGTTTAAAAAGATTCATCTATTTTATTCTACTCTTTATTCATCACACTACTAATCCACCAAATCGATCTATATTGATATCATTCATTACTAGTAGGTCTCTGAACAGTAGACCTCACGCAGTAGTCTCATCCACGTCAAGTACCTGATTGAAACCATAGACCTTATGGAAATACATCAATAGACTGGCTTCTCCACACATCTGTGTAATCACTTGTCAGCTGATTTATGATAAATAATTCTACAGTCTGATTTTACTCCAATATTGGTGTATGAAGGAGGCTCCTTTTTCCTTTTATATTATCCTTGAAATGCAAAATTTCCAAAAACCTTGTATATACGTCGACGCGCATCTTGAAAAGGAACATACCTGTCAAATTTCATGGAAATCTATTACCGCGTTTCGCCGTAAATGCGCAACATATAAACATACTAAAATTTTAACATTCAAACATAAGGAGAAATGCCAAACCATCGACTTGAATCTTAGACCTCACTTCGCTCGGTCAATAAGTTTTTCTCTTTAACTCTCTTCAAATCTCTGGTTTGGTAGAGAGTTAGTGGGGAGGATATTTTTAATATTCTTGCCGAAGAATGGACATTGATATGTCCAAAGCTCCGCCAATTTATGTAGATGCATAACAATATTATATCTATAGTTATTATATTACAAATTACTTTTTCATATCATATACAGTTCAATAATTATTTTCTTAGTCTATATTATGTAAATTCATCTATAATTTTGCTGTATTGTAAGCTATTGTATATAAGTATATAAGCCAGTATATTGTAATCTACATAAATAAAGTACTCAATCAATCAATCAATCAAATCTCCTGATCTAAATTCGTGTGATCGAGCTTCAACAGTGACAATACATCCGCAATAAACATATTATTTTAGACAAAGCAATCGAATTGCAATCAGTGCATTGACAAATCTTAGCACTCAACATTTTGTATTGAGATAGGTTCCCCTAGGTAACGTTTCTCCCAACTCTGACATTGAATAATGTTGGTCACTGTACCAAGACCAAAGACCCGCCAACAGCTCGAGGTGTCGATTCACCTCAATTTGTCACCATTGGTTAAATCTGAAGCATTGACGCTATTCAAAAGTCATGCTGTCAGTGTGAAGCAGGTGAATTCACTGTCAATCTCAGAATTTAACTGTCAGTGTTGTTTAGATGGGAAGCATTGACGATATTTGAAAGGCATACTGACAGTTTAAAATGGTTGCATTCATTGTGCCATTCATTACAGAGCTGTGAGTATTAGGCCTATGCTATAGTGAGGTCCACTTTATAATGGCAGTGGATAAAGATAGAAGAATAGCGATGCCGATTCTCTGCATTAATTAATTATATTTCTACACTGTCAAAAACATAATTGGCATCGTGTTGGACCTAGAAAAGGATAGTACCACCGGCTTTGTCGAATGATAGACAAGGATAGCAAAACCAAAGTTGATCAAATACTGTCATTATAACGTGGACCGCAGTATAGGCCTCGGATCACTATAGCCTACCATTGTTGTTACAACACTATGTCTATTTTTTGTCGGCCCACTTATATTAGGCTACTGTATAGTGGGATAGAGCCGGCAGCCACCGTACCTGACTGAACGAATTCAAGCCATTTTCTACATTACGCTGACCAAATTACGTAATGTCTGAGGATGGTTGGCTCGTAGTTACATACGAGGTAGACTGCGGAATAATGCATGGTCACCAGCACAACATAAAACCAGGGAATAATGAATCATTGAGAGTCTCAAAATTCAACAAACTAATATGGTATAGAAATAATTCCTTGGTATATTTGTTTTTAGTACCCGTGAAAGTAATTGTACATAGTAAGATAGTGCTCGATGTGTGCAAGCGCCTATTTTGAACTGTTTTTTTTGAATAAATAATTTGAATTTGAATTTGAATTTGAATTTGAACTATCAGTTAAGGCTGTGCAAAGGCTAAAACTAAACTTTCTACTGGTGATATTTTTCAAAGTTTTTAGATTTTTATACTATCAAGCTATAAAAATGGAAAAGTTTTCTCATGAAAACATTTTTTTCCAATCATTACTTTTTAAGATATGAGCGCCTAAAGTTTACATTTTTGGGACAGAACATTTCAAATTCGGTAAGAGATAAATCCATGAGATTCATAGGACAGATTTAGGTTTTGGTGATGTAGTAAACCAGGTGATGTAGTAAAATCCAGGTGATGTTTGGTGATGTAGTAAAATCAGGTTTTGTTGATCTAGTAAACCAAAAGTTTTCTGAAAATATCGATTTTTGAAAAAGTTATTCAATTTACCAAAAATGGCCAAAAATAACTCAACTATTGGTAATTTTTGGTAAATTGAATAACTTTCTTAAAAATTGATATTTTTAGAAACTTTTTGTTTTACTAAATTAAAAATGCAATGAAGATTCTATCCCTTGAATCTCATGGATTCATTTCTTACCGAATTTGAAATGTTCTGTCCCAAAAATTTAAACTTTTTGCGCTCATATCTCAAAAAGTAATGATTGAAAAAAAATGTTTTTCTGAGAAAACTTTTTGATTCTGATAGCTTGATGATATGTAAATCGAAAAACTTTGAAAAATATTATCAGTAGAAAGTTCATTTTTAGACTTTGCACAGCCTTAATGAGATGAGTATTAATGAGAAAAAAGCTTCATTTGAGTATGTATACGATATTAAATAGAAAATTGAATAATGATTGCTTGTATAGTTTTCGATTAGGCCTGAATTAAGTCCTGAGTCCGTTGTATATCCTATACTATTAAACGAGCAATTTCTGTTTATATGTTTGTATTTCACCGGATCTCGAAAACGGCTCTAACGATTCTCACGAAATTCAGAACATAGTAGGTTTAAAATATGGTAATCTATATTATGAAACTATACTATTTATGGTAGTATAGTATTACTATTACTATTACTATATACTTTACTATTTATAATCTATATATTATAAACTTCTATGGAATCTATCGAATAGAATCGATTGAACTAGGTCTCATCCCTTGGAAAACTCGCTGAAGGACATTTAAAGGATAATTAACAATCATCCTTGGAAAAACAGCTGATAATAATCATTTCGTCGTCTGTTGGTGATGGAAGTGAGTGAGCGAGTTCATGTGTGTGGGACTGTGTCAAAATCATGACTCAGCTGTTGAACTTTTGTAATCATTCAATCAGGTACTTAATGCCGGTTGCAAAAAAGCCGGGTTATTTTCAATCCTGATTAATTCCAGTAGATCCATCTTTTTGAAATGGTCTTCTCTGATTTGGTTCACGTGAACTTAATCAGGTTTACAATCTAACCGGCCTTTGTGCAACTGGGCCTTGTGAGAAATTTTTGCCTTTCCTTTGGGAATTATTCTCAATTTAATGTGATTTTATAGAACATTTCTGTATGAATGATATTATAATTTCTTCTTTCGTAAAACATTTTTTATGCTTTTGTACTCCAGAGCGAAGCTCGGTTCCCGATATTTTTGATCTATCAGTTGAGATATAAATGAGTAAAAACTTCATTTGAGTATGGATACGATATTACATAGAAAATTGAATAATGTTTGCTTGTATAGTTTTCGATTAGGCCTACATTAAGTCCTGAGTCCGTTTTATGTAAGTATAGTTTGTTCAAGAGGGAACATGTTCTTGACATATTAGTATAAAACATTGTTTCAAAGAGAAACCAGCTATGATAAAGAAAATTATGATAAAAGCATGCGATGTAATTAAAACATTATAGATTTGATCATTTTTAATTAGGGATCCTGGTTGGGTTAATTCTGCTTTTCTCTCTTGATATCTTGAGATACGTTATATTGAGCTTAAGCTTAAAGCTCCACAATTTGCTCAAGTGGAAAGCATGTTTGAATTCATTTATTTATTTATCATTTACAATCAACTTAAGGACAAAGAAACAGACTACAGTCCAAAACTTCTTATTTGAAAAATGAAAATCAAAGTGAACTTCCATTGAACAGTGCATCTTACATTCACTTCAGAACTTTATTGGATACTCTTCAACAATTTTATACGATCTTCGTTCATATTTTTACTTTCCTTGCCCTATTACCATAGGTAAGGAAAGTATTGCTTCCCGAAAAAATTAAGGTACCCAATTTCTAAATTTCTATACGTTTCAAGGTCCCCTGAATCCAAAAAAGTGGTTTTTGGGTATTGGTCTGTATGTGTGTGTGTGTGTATGTATGTATGTGTGTGTGTGTGTGTGTGTGTGTGTGGTGTGTGTGTGTGTGTGTGTGTGTGTGTGTGTGTGGTGTGTGTGTGTGTGTGTGTGTGTGTGTGTGTGTGTGTGGTGTGTGTGTGTGTGTGTGTGTGTGTGTGTTGTGTGTGTGTGTGTGGTGTGTGGTGTGTGTGTGTGTGTGTGTGTGTGTGTGTGTGTGTGTGTGTGGTGTGTGTGTGTGTGTGTGTATGAGTGTATGTGCGTCTGTGTACACGATATCTCATCTCCCAATTAACGGAATGATTTGAAATTTGGAACGTAAGGTCCTTTCAATATAAGCATCCGACACGAACAATTTCGTGCAAATGCGATTCAAGATGGCGGCTAAAATGGCGAAAATGTTGTCAAAAACAGGGTTTTTCGAGATTTTCTCGAAAAAGGCTCCAACGATTTCGATTAAAGTTATAGCTGAAATAGTCATCGATAAGCTCTATCAACTGCCACAAGTCCTATATCTGTAAAAATTTCAGGAGCTCCGCCCCATCCATGCAAAGTTTGATTATAGATTCTCAATTATCAGGCTTCAGATACAATTTAAACAAAAAAATTCGAGTGGAAAAGATTCAGCATGGAATTTCACCTAAAATTGAAAATAAGCACGAAACTCGAGAAAATGTGATTATCCAATTGCAAACTCTTGGCAACTGTTGATTCTATTAAATTATTCACTATGAAGAGATAGCAGACCTCGTCTCCAACGTTATTGTCCTGTCACCAGCTGGCACAAATCTTTGTTTATAAGTAGTAGACTTGATATGCGCGAGAACACTAGCGTCAGGTGATCAATTTTTCATAACGGCAAGGAAAGTTGTGTGAGTGCGCCACACCAGATTTTTGAGATATTGAGACTAAAACATAAGTGTGAACCGTAAGAAAAGATATGTGGATGAAAAGGTTAATGGATTCGAAGGAAAAATCGTCAACTTCTACGTATCAAATGATAGATTTGTTTCCAATATTCATCAAGTAAATGAGTTCAACCTGCTTTAATTCTGAAAAACCATTAATAAAAGTATCTTACTCTAAACTTTAATGTTGGAGATACTTGTAAGGTGAACCGGTATGAGCTCATATGTTATGATAGAGAAAGGTAGAGAGAGAAGGTGAGTCAAAAGACGGAGTGATGAAGAGAGAGAAGAAAGAAAAGAAATAGTGAATGTGTGAGAGGGGAGAAGTGGGAGAACGCTAAAGATAAATACTGAAACTTGAAGCGATTAGAGGAAGATGAAAAATAAAAATAAATTCCTTTGGTTTCAAGCATGGAAGATTTGCTCCTAAACGATCATATCACACAATACATGAACAGAGATAGGGAGAACGCTAAAGATAAATACTGAAACTTGAAACGATTAGAGGAAGATGAAAAATAAAAATAAATTCCTTTGGTTTCAAGCATGGAAGATTTGCTCCTAAACGATCATATCACACAATACATGAACAGAGATTCTCCTAATTAAAAAAAAACTCATCTCATTAGAGATTCACGTATGACGTACTATGATAAGCCTCTTCTTACAGTAAGCTGTCAATTTGATCATAACATCATAAGCGTAAATCATTCAACACACCGACAAAATTACAGGTTGAGAATTTTTGAACTAGTAAGTATGTAATGGCACGAGTTGGATGGAGTTAAATTAATTTGAAAATTGACCTTCGGCCTATGTTAATAGGAACGGGAGTCCGTTAATTTGGAACATTGAATCCAGTTCAAGGTTATCCACTCCTTGCTGGGTCTGTATTAGGATTTCGTATTTTATTATAATAGAGATATTTCCCCTACGCCATCCAAAATGTTTTATGATATTACCTTTTCTCACGATGGATCATGATAACAACAAGTTGGTACGCGAGGAAGCAATCAAGTTGGAAAGAGAGATGGAATAGTTGGATGCTTTCAGTTAAGATCAATTAAAAAGTAGCTTTGATTTTGTTAGATCAAATCAACTGAAAAGACTTCATTTTTAATCACATCTAGGCCACAAGAATACTCATCCATTTGTATTATATATAATATATAAACATATAACAGTGAATTATATATATTTTATTTTCGCTGAGGATGATACTGGTAGTAATGATAGACGTATGCTGATAGTGAATGTTTTTGTGATTTTTCTGGCTTCAAATTTATCAAGTTTTTTAATATTTTTCAATTTATTAATGCATTTTCAAGTGTAATAATAATTTGTTTCATCTTTCTGATCAACCGAGATACAAAATTCTTAGTATAATGTATATTATTTTGGACTGTACATTTTTGTGATCTTTATAAAAGTGTTTTCATAACCTCATTTGGACTATTTTTATCAAAATTAGGTAGAGGAACAGTTTTGGGTTTATCCTGTTGATTCTCTCCCAATCATTAATTTGATGTTGTGATTAAGGAATGTAAATATAAATATAAATGATGCCCTCATGAACTCTAGGCTTGTGCCTATAACTCACCTGATAATAAATATCGGGGCACCGAGCTTCGCTCGTTATTTTTATTTATTGATAACAGAACACAATTCTCTAAAATGATCGTGTTTATATTTCACAGCTGGCTATACGTCATCTTATGAATTTCGGGGATGCGATACTGTATTTTGATTTTTCACATACTCACTCGCTCACTCACTTTTTTACTATCCACAGACGACGGAAGTCTCAGATGTTTGAGCCAAGGATGAATTATCCTTTCAATTTCGTTCAGCGAGTTTTCCCAAGGATGAGACCTAGTGCAATCGAATTTTTATATCATAAGCCTACTATGTTCCAAATTTCGTGAAAATCTTCAGTGCCGTTTTCGAGTTCCGTTGAACATAAATTTTGTTTTAAATATACCCATATAACCACATAACCATATATATTATGTTAACTTTAAAAAAAAATCGGGGATGGATGAACATGCTAATATATCAACCGGGTACATCCGATAAGCAGTCATCTGCTTTCGGATGTACCCGGTTGTTATATTAGCATATATATATATATAAATACAGAAATTGATCGCTTAATATAATAGGATTGTACCTATACTTCACCAATGTGTCAGCATAGAATCATGGATTGATTGGATGCACATTCACATACATAGTGCATGGAACATGATGGTTGTAATGTCTCATTTGAATGTTTGTAAGTAGCAAATTGTATAATAAAATTAGGGATAACTCACGCATAGGGAAGCAAAACATTTCGTAAATTAACCCGATAAGATGTTTTGATATTACAATAGAACCTTGATAATAATAATAATAATGTCTCTGGTCGAGGGTACAACACGACCAGAGGAGTTTATTCAAATTATAGACATGATTACAAAAAGCATATATATATAAATAAGGTACAATATTATTTACAAAGAATTAATACAATTGGTTGATTACTTGCTGATCTAAGAAAATGTGGCTCCCACTATATATGAATATGTGTCGGGATGCCACTAATTTTGCTATTGTTTAAGATTTTATGCCAAAAGTTAAAAATTCTAATAAAGATACATTTTGCGAGTCATTAGAAGTTCATAAAAACCACATTTCTATACACAAATTGAAAGAAGAAAATTGATAGCCTAAGATGTAGAAATTTTATAAAAATCTAACATAAAAACATTTATAATACTCATGGGAAAAAATCATTATAATGGAGAAAATGAGAATGAAACTGTATGGAGAATTTTTCATAGAACTAATTGTTCTCCATGATTGATTCTACTGGACAGGAGCCACTTAACCCGAACCAAAGCTGGAACCCGGAGCGCGGAGCCAGAGAATAATGTGGAGAGCATGAAAATTAGAATGCGAAAACCTCATTTCTCGTATTGAAGATTTTTATATTGAGTACCTATGATAATGAGTATTTTTTGTAGTGGACCAAACACTTGTAATGTCAATGCTGCATTTTGAACAGAATAGAATTTTGTTCAAGATCGTGACCTTCAACTGTGTAAAATATCAAAATAAGAATTGCTAAATAGAAATGTCATGTCTTAGAATAAACAAAACGCTGTCTATAGAATTTTATTGCAGGTGTAAGCAAATTCAATGTTTCTCTTTTAAAGGTGAACACAATATTATTTTGCAATCTTGCAAATTATGTAAATAATGAATAAATTATTCAGGATCATTAATGATCGTTATCAAAAGTTGAAATCTGTGAATCGAATCTCTTCTTCACAAAGTTTTCAAAAGTCTTCAAGTACCAATCAAATCTATTTTCCCTATACTAATTGGAATCTATCAACTTAAGAAACATAACAGTTCACACAATGTGGGAGTCAATGGGAGTTTACTATGAGTTGCTCGAATAAGAGAAACTCATTTTAATTATTGAATGACATAATTTATAAGGAAATGGAGTACATGGAGTTTACCACAATTTATCCAGCCTTATTGGATCCTGACATGCTTTGTTTTGTAAGCATTTCTTATGTAGTTTGTATTGTTTTGGCGCATTGATGAGTGTTTTGTGTCACCTTGCACTCTTCTTTTCAAATAGGACCCTGACAGAGAAATAACAATACTTCCACAAAAAGTAAAATAATTATTCAATAAACAAACTATAATCTATTCTGGAAGAGGTACATCTTGTTCGCTTTTAGAATAATAAGATAATTAGAATCATATTTATTTTTTATTACATTGTAATAATTGTATATATTGCAAAATAAACAATTTGATACAGATGGAATCAAATACAGAATGCATTTATTCAAATGCTAATTGATATATAATTATATGATTATATTATTATTATTTGCAGCATTTATTTGGGATTTTCGTTGGATAATAACAATTTGATAGTTCATTTTGTATATTTGTTCAATATTTTTTTTCAGGAACACGCCATTACCATTAAGCTCCCAGAACCCAGATATTATTTGTAGAACCATTGTGAAGAATGTTATTAGAAATCAGAATTTAGTAAAAACAATTATTTTATAGTATTCGAACTGCTCTTACTAGCTTGTGGACTAATAATTCCTCTGTTTATAGGACTCTGTCTATTCTATAGGACTAATTTTCTGCCTCTGGTCGAAAAACTTCTCAAGGTGATATCGGGAGACACTGTAATGATTCGAAAAGATCACTCCTTTCAAAATGGGCACTCACGGAGCTCCTCGGTTCTCACTGTTAATGACAACTTGAATGCATTTTTTTTGGATGATCACTTTCATTCAGCAGCGTTGTAGACAACATCTAAAAAACGTACTCAACCGCTACATATGCTGACGTGGACTTCATCAATCATGAAAGAGAATTGCCAAGGACTTCCAACAAATTCTCCGAGATTTCAGGCAAATCGACGAATAACTTCCTTATTGCAATCAAATAGCATTATAATGATAAGATCCTCCCAACCGCAGAAAGAGGCAATTTCAAATTGGAATTTTCTAGAGCCTAGTTAGCATTCTCATGAAATATAATTTCTTATCCAGTGACGTCCAATAATCTCCTAGCTTGTAATTAGTAGGCTATAGCTTTCATTAGCAGCCAACTAAAAAATGGACTAAAAACAAGAATTAACTAGAAATAACTGAGCGTGTGATTTTACAATAATTCAAATAATTTTATTGTACTGTAATTTTTATGATGATGAAGATAACGGAGAATCTGTCATTAGTCTCTCCAAATTTGGAAAAATTGAATAGCATGTTGAGTTCTTGATATAATCTCTGTGTTGGTCCTGTTCTATTTTGTCTGATTATGATCGAAAACCTTATCTACCTATAAAAACAGAACGACTACAAACATGATGTTTGATGTGTTGTCGAGATAGAATTTGTGAGTTTGTCAATAATTCTTTGAGTATAAGAGGAATACAATTTCCAGTTTCATACAATCTGATATTCTTTATAGTCTCTGGTAACGCCTGGTTCAATGAGTTTGAACATTATTTATCACATAATCTACATCATCTGTATCATATATAATGAAAAGACTAAGAAATTGTAAAAAACACCGATTTTATTGAAATATATAAAGACCGGTTTCGGTTGTTACACCATTGTCAATCTCCGATAAACTCCAAGTATCATGTTTCTCTTATCTGTTGTAATATTACAATGTTACAATACTTTGACACTTTAGAATTTCAATTTGTGAAACTTATATTAATTTTGTAGTAGATGTAAACTCAGTGAAAGCAAAATATGCTATGAGTTCTTGTTAGTATTTTTCTGTAATTCCTAATTTATAAGATGTCTTTCAACCTAACCTCCCGAGCACATTCTATGATTTTTCATGCATTAACGATAATTCTGGATTTTTGGTATGGTGTCTCTTTATTATTAGTATTATAAGGTTTTATTGTTTGTTATGTTCGAACTCTGTAATATGCTTGAAGTGTTGCCTATTACATATTTCTCAGTTAGCCAAAATGCTTCCAAGTCATTATATTTTCACTTTTTGTGTAGTTGAGAAGTTGATATTGTGGTAATTATTCATATTACCAATTTTTCATTCAACATTATATTTTTCCTTCTCATATTAGAATTAGTTATGTTAGGAAAAATTTATACAGGGCTACCCATGATTTATATAAAAGGAAACCGATGTCTTATCCAACACAACTTTTGGCCCGACTGTCCAGTACAGTATAATCACCGAAACACCACACTGTATCATGTTTCTCTGTGTACAGTTGTAATCTTTTTCCACCAAATATATTGTTGATATTTCTAATGATAGATAACCAGAATGGCAAAGTAGAATACAGAATTATTTCTGTGTCAGAAGCATAATTTTTACTCAATTTGATTAGGTATGATACTCAAATAGGTAATCTTTGTATACTCGAATCTCGAACGCCGATCATGATTGAATCGCCATTCAATTGATTCAATGCCTGAGTTTTATAATAATTGGTCATGAATCGGATTCAAATGTTTATGTTATACGTTTAAAAGGTTTGAATGCTTGCAGAGTGGCAAAGCGTATGAATGTATCATCTATGGTAATACTGTAAATTTCATTTATAGGTGATGGTTTATTATCTATTCCGAGCTGCGATGTATTAACATACTTTTTCCTACAGATACCTTGAAAAGTGACCATTTGTGCACTGATTGCAGGCCGCAAAGAATCACTTTTCCGCACTAGTGCGCAAAGTGAGTACTTTGCGTTAATAGTTAGTAGGTTAGTAGGTTAGTAGGTTAATACTTAATAGTTAGTAGGTTATATGGAGCACCAGTGCAGCAAAATCAAAATTAAGTTGGTAACTGCACTGACTCATAGTGAGGCCCACCTTATAATGGCAGTGGAGAACAGCGTTGCCTTGCCATTATGTGCCTTCATTATAGTCATTTCAATGCTCACATAACATAAACCCCCCCCTTCAAGCAGTCACATAAATTTTCAATTGAATTACTAATCATTATAATTCAATTATTATGATTCAATATTATATAAATTAAGGTTTTTATTAACAATAAAATTACACAGATAAACATTTGATGGATTTCAGGGAATTTTACCCATAATTACCCACTTTTGATATTCAATGGTAACTGTTGGAAAAATTTAATGTGAAATACGTGCGCAAAGTTCGTTTGCTGCACTCAAGAAACCATTCCATTTCTAAACGTTTCTTTCGGTGCAGCAAACTGTCAATTTGCGCACTAGTTGCACAAATAACTATTTTCTATCTATTTCACTCGACATGCAGTCAAATATTTAAGTAAATAATCAAAATCTTACTGACTGTAGTACTTTTGACCGTCTTGCGATCATTTTCAACAGTCTGTTTTATGGTAAGCAACAGTTTTATAGAAATAAAAATAAAAATCTTAGTACCCTTTTTGAAATATTTAATCACGTGATTAAATATTTCAAAAAGGGTACTAAGATATTTATTTTTATTTCTATTTCTATAAAAGTAGCCCTATACAGAAAAGAGATAAACAGTTTTATAGTTTTCTGTTTCATAGTTTCATGATCGCGAGACGGTCGAAATAACTACTGTCAGTAAGTAAAATATTTTGATTATTTAATTAAATATTTGACTACATGTCGTGTGAAATACATAGTAAAAAGTGTGTTATCATTTATAGTAAGTAATACCATAGAGAAACAATAGCATAAGTAGATATCCCATGGTATAGGGCGTTTATGTCGCAACTTCTACTGTTATCCCAAGCCGATAGTTCACGTAGTTCTTTCCCATGCAGCTGTGTGACGCTGGTAGTCTCTCAAATTGTGCCGTTTATACACTCTCACCCCAACAAAACAGTGGAAATTGACAATAATAGACAGTAATCGGCTTGAGATAACAGTAAAAGTTGCGACATAAATTCCCTATACCATGGGATATCTACTTACGCTATTGTTTCTCTATGGTAATACTGTATCATCTAATCTCTCTGCATGTTGCATGCATACAATGGGATTTCAAAGTTCTATTATACAAAATAATTGTCAACTAATATACGATTTGACTGCAGTATCGACATATGAATGATGTCAAGACCATTCTTAAGATTAATTTCAAGTACAGCCATGATCATTCCATTCCAGTATTCATTCTGGTATATTTCACACTAGTGCGGTATGATAATGCATTATTCATCTGTGACGTATCAGTATAATCAAAGACTGATTGATTCTTCTTTTATCTGAGTGCTATGAAGTATACGATTATATAGAAATAGATATACAAATGATAAGAGTTTGAATTATATCTGGCATGGGAAATGAGAAAACATACATTCAATCATAGTAAGATAATTTATCGTTATTGGTTTTTCAACTTCATTACCTCATGTTTTTTTAAAGAATATATCTCTGGTTGAAACACTATGAGGACTATTCTGAGGATGATTTTTATGAGACAAGTTTATGAGGATTATTCATGTTCTAAGAGTGATTCAATATAACAATTTTTCATTGCTTGTGTCAATAACAATTAGATTCAATTGGAAATTCAGAGCAATTTATTGTGATTTATACTTCATTATGAAAAAATCTCAATAAATAAGGTTGTGAGAGATCACAAGGTTAAGTGTTGGAGAAGACTTTGAAATCATCAACTTCGCCTCATGAGAATTTTTAATCCATTCAATTTTCAGATCCATTTATTCAATAGGTGAGATGCAGTATTTGTAAACAATTATGAAGAGTGGCAATCTATTATCTTGGCGATAGCCATGAGAGTTGATACTCAACAAACAAATACATAAACTGATTCAAAAGCCAATGAGAGTTGAATTATAGATAATTCGATAAATCACAATCCATCTAATGACAAAGTAGTAAGTTAGTTAACAAATCGATAGATAATTATTAGTGTTGTGTGAGAGAGAATTTGACATATCACAAGGTGATCAATGAGAGAATACCTATATTTCTATGGAAAAAAATTGTTTAAGAGAGTAATCATCGACCGATTAGCTACCAAAATAATAAGAGAGAAGAAATGCAGCCGAAGAGAGAAATCTACCAATCACAAGCCAACCAATGAGAGCGTAGCGATCGCGTCATCATGACAACAGCCAATGGGAGTTGAGAAGTAGAATTCATCCAATCACAAGCTAATAAGAGAGCAGCGATTCAGTTATCATGTCAACGGACAAAAAGAGCTTATCAATCGTGAAAATGATTTAAAATTTGAAAAAAGCGAGTTGAACAGGAGATGAACAATAACGTAGTGGTTGACAAAATAGTAGCAATAAATCAAAACAATCATAAGCTAACGATATGGTTAACTTGTGCTGTTTTGTTTTTCTTGAGAAATTTTTAGTTTGTAACTTATCGGGCAGTACTGATCTAGGAACTCTTTCAGAAAACGTTATGAGAGAGGTTTTATTATAATTAATTAATTTGGATGTTAATGTTTAAATTATAGAATAATTATATTGAGCATGTATCTCTATTTAACAGTGACATTGTATTTGTTCGGCTAGTCCGTGGACAAATAACATTATTATTTATTTATTTATTAAATAATTAATTATTAATTGTATACCTCCATACAAATACTCAAGAGACACTACTCAATGTTCTACAGTACTAAAGTAACTTTCCCTACTTACCTAGTCAACTTTGATAGAGCTTATTAAATAACAAAAAATATATAACATAATATAGTTTAGCATGGGATATACACAACCACGGACCATCTATTTTCAGGATTTTCAGTTGACCTGTTTTTATTAGCAAATACAAGGGCAGTTTCATCCTAAACATTCGTCTGCTGACCCAATTTCGCACGGTTCTAGTTTTAGTTGTTTTATCTCTGACACATCTGAAATTGCAGAGGTTGGTAGGCTATGTAATTTACAAATTAAACTGAGTTTCATTCTGAAGCCAAAACAAAACATGAAGGCTTTTTAGATCCGTTCTCCACTGAAGTGATTTTCATTTCAAACTGTCAGTGTTGTTTAGATGAAAATCATTGGTGTTACCCATGAGGAATGCTGTCAGTTTGAAGGAATCCTGGCAGAGTAACTTCTAGTCAAACCAGTTGCCAAAAGGAGACTTACTCCTATAAATTTCATTGCTATCAAGGGTACGTCAATTCTTACAGCTTTTCGCGGCTGATTTTGTAATAACAGTGTTCCAGTTGCGTGAAATTCGTGTATTCTCAATTCAATTGTATGCTTCAGGACCATTATTACCTAGTAATTATCACAAATATCCGATATTTAGCTGAATAAAATGATTTCTCGACACTTGGATTGCCACGTGACAGCTATTACACGTTTGGCATCTAATTACGTTTTATTCAATACTTTATTAATCGTCAGTAATTAGTAATCATACACTGGATGAATTTCTTTTACTTTTCACCTGATATGACTTGCTAGTTTCACCTAGTATGACTTGTTTCGGATGGACACGTTAAGCCGTCGGTCCCGGCTGCCTAAAAAGCAGTCGTTAGGTCATGTCAGAGGCCCTGAAATTGATCAGTTGCGACCTGAAAACTCTGACACCAGACCTGAGCCAGCCAGGTCACTCGATATTATTATTATTATTATTATTATTATTATTACTTGCTAGTTTGGGAGTGGGATTTGGAGAGTATTTGTATGATCTAAGCTTAGGCTAATTCTTTTGATATTTCATCTATGAATGATTATTGTGATTCTATCATTTTTTATTTGTAGGTTGAGTGTGAGGTAGGTTGACAAGGAAAAACGGAAGAAGTTTAAAGGAGTAATCAATGGAGGAAAAAATGATGAGAAGAAAAATTAAGAGAAGAAAAATTGAAGAAGAAAAATTAGAAGAAGAAGAAGAAGAAAAAAAGAAGGAGGAGGGGGAGAAGAAGAAGAAGAAGAAGAAGAAGAAGAATGAATGAATAAATGAATAATTTATTTGCCAAAAAAAAACAAAATACAAAAACTTTACAAAAAATAAATGAGTATTTATCTCTTTCATGTATAGGGCTACTTGTAATATAAATATAAAGAAAATAAACTTGAAAATGGCATAAATGACCGAAACATGTTGTGATAAAATATTTTTAAAAAAAGGGAACAGAGATCTTTATTTTCTTTATATTTATAAATAAGTATAAATGCTACTGCACTTAACTAGAATACATAAATGTTAATTTATTTAATTTTCAATAATATATTTTTAATGGTATTGCTAGCATAGACAATTAGTCTGTTCGCTAGCAATGAGTTGAGATTAGAAAATGATAAATAATAATAATAATAATAATACAGTAATATATTCAGAAAAATAAGAATAAGAAGAAGAAGAAGGAAGAGATCAATACAGTGATGGAGTAGATAGTTGAGAGGAAATTATTGGATCTAGGGTATCTTGGATGACAATCCTTCCTCTTAATTATCTCAAAAACAAACAATATTCACGCATTTCCAACAACAAATTTCCTATTTCGACTTTACGTCACTTAGCACTCATATAATTATAGATTAATGATATCATTGCGATTGTTAATCTACATATGCGAAATGTTATCCTACAATTGAAAATATATTCTGAATTTGGAGTTACAAATTCACCACTAAAGCTACCTATCAAAGTAAGTTAGTTATCATTCATCCCATCATCATCATCACCTAGGCTTAAATACTTCTAGAAAGTCGCCTTTGTAAAATAATAAATAATAATAGTTACCTATTAAGGTGGTTAGTTACCTATCGAAGCATAATGTTGTAAACGTACATGATTGTTCAACACCGCTGTTGGATAGAAAAATTAAACAACAAACCATCAGCCCGTATATGGTATTGATTACAATAGGCTACCTTTAAGAAGAATTGTCAGACTTTGAAGTGGTGGAATATCAATTAATTCTTTTCTAGAAGTTAATGAACTTGCAGCTGTTGGTTATATTATCAGAGATAAGGGAATATCAGTAGTTCTGTACTCAGTTCTCTCTGGTCATAATATGTAGCCAGACAAATTTGAATAAAAACACAAATACATCCTTTTTGTCCTTTACATCACTGGTACAGAATTTATATTTGTTTACATCTCTTTGGACTCAAGCATTCATTCAATTCACATTGTTCCATTGAATTCAGCTGAAAATAAAATAAATTCTTACCTTGACACAGTAGGCTATCTCAGAAAATGTTCAAGATGTATTTCTAGTAGGTGTCGGACAAAACGGGTATACAAGTATTATATCATGACTTACAACGCCCACCCATAGCTTTTGACTGTGACTTATTGAAATTGAAGGACGATGCTAGATTTATTGAGACCGGTATATAAATATTTCTGAACAATGGAAATTTTCGAATTTTTACGAAATCATAGTACACAATATTATTCAGTGTGTGGTTGTTTAATGATGAAGATGAAGAGTCTAGACCCTAGAGAGCATAACCACGGAATAAGCATAAATAATAAGCATATATACATAACCACGTAGTGTTTCTTTCCTCTATGGCATAACTATGCCAATAGGCCATTCACATTGATAAATTAATAATTAACTTACATCAAAACCAATATTAATGTTTTTCGAAAACAATTCATTCCATTCAACTCAGCGCTCACTCAGATTCCTGATTCATTTGCTGTCGTCTTCTTCTTCTTCTTCTTTCCATCAAGGATTAGGCTCTTGCCTGTTCTGACTTACAACAGTATAGATCAAATCTATTACAGCACACAGTAAATCTAAAATTAGAATTGTTCTTTTTACATTATACAGTAAATCTATAATAGAACTGAACAGTTTTAGCAGCTATTACGTATTATGTATATTCTATTGCCATCTTTTTCTAGGTCCACCTATATCTCTTTTCCCTTTCGGGTGGTAGTTCAGAATCTTCAAGGTAATCCTTTCTGCTGGCATTCTTTTGACATATAAAATATATGATAAAAAATAATTTTTTTATGAATCACCATTATTTATTTATTAATAAAATTCATGGTGATTCTCTAAAAAATCATTGTCAATCCCAACCTAACAAATCATTTGATCTATGGCATCAAATGCTCTCTCCATTGGTTGCGATATGATATTACCTTCTCGTTCATGTTGAAAGCACCCAGCTCTTGTCGTATATCCTCGTTTCTTATGTGGTCCCAGCGGTCACAGTCCTGCGAAGGAATCTCATTTCCGCTGCCTGCACCCTGCTCTATTACGTTTTGTTGTGACCCATGATTCACTTCCGTATAGAAGAACAGGGGCAGCCATCACTCTGTAGAACTTCATGAGTGTTTCTATCCTCGCTTTCTTGTTTAGGGTTCTGCTGATGTTGCCACATTGGAATTTACTTATTCTCTTATCAATATCCAATTCGTCCTTGAAACTGACAACCAATGTAGCAGTATTGTGACACTTGCTCCAACACTATGTTGTCAATAACTCTTTTTGATCTTGTCGGGTATTCACCGGTGAATGCCATAATTTTTGCTGTCGTTCCCCTCAAATTCCATCCCACTTGGAGATGGTGGTTATCTAACATTAAGGAGGGGTTGAGCGAAAAATCTGAAATATTTCTAGGTTAATAGATAGCTCACCAAGATAGTGTCATGATATTTAAGATCAACTCAACATTAACACTGATGATAATAAGATTAGTCTTGATCACTCGATGAAACATTCTTCCTCACATCCTAGATCCCACTCTCAAGCCAGATAAACACACATCGATTTTGTTCGTTCGGTTTTTTTCCGTCTGTATCAATTCTATTAGATCAAACAGATGATGCTTGTTGAGCTCTGTTTAATCTGATAGAATTCATAAGGATGGCAAAATATCGTACGACAAAAATCGATGTGTGTGAAACTGCATTGGTTATTAGACTTCACACTGACTTATGATCATGAATTACTAATTGTTTGGATAGATAAGTGACGTGTTCCTAATTTTACTCATCTCTATTGTTTGTATTCAATTATTTCTCCTGGTATGCTCACCTACCTCCTGGAATTGTTGAACCTCTTATACAGGGTGATTCTTAATTATGGTAAAATAAACTAATACGTGATAGTAGAGGTGAAAATAAGAAAAAAAGTTCATGTAAACATATATCCATAAACACTTCATTAGCGAGCTATACAGGGTGAAAGATTTCGCCCGGAATTCAGTTCCTCTGGAGAAATATACCGATGCTGAATTGTTTGGGGACTAGTTTTTGAAAAAATTATGGTGGATTCATATGGAAAAATATCTGAAAAATTGAATGAAACTAGTCTGGGAGCTGTAGTGTGAGTAATTTTCGAGAAAAAAGTTGAAATATGCAAAAAATCTAAGTAAAAACACTTTACTTATATGGGCTTCTTTTGAACAAATTAATAAAAACAATATACAAATCTTGTAGTAACCTCTATTTTCAAAAACTTTAAACTTTAAACGACTAGTTACGACTCTAACTTAGGTCATTTTCAAGTTGAAAATTGAAATAGTTAGGGTCGAAACAAGTCGTTGAACTATTTTAAAGTTTTTGAAAATAAAGGGTACTACAAGATTTTCATATTGTTTTTATCAACCATCTCTGATATATTCATCTACTCTTGGACCCATCTTCAAAACAAGTTTGTGTTATAGATAATACTATTTCTTGTAAATATTTCAAGGAACTTAGCTACTATACTCATTGAAGGCTTCAAGATTGGATAAATTGTTCTAAACGATTGAGAAAGAATTCAAAACTTGCTAATAAACAGTAGATTCTAGATAGAACCTATCAGTGAACAAACTGATTCTACTTTTGATTGTATTTGAACTCCCATAGAAAATCACACATTTTGAGGTTGAGTTGAATAGAATATAGACCAGCCAATCTTTTAACAGAATAGAATAGAATAGAATGACTGCCTTTATTTTATACCTGGGAGGGCGAAGTTAGGGCGCAGTCGGCCCTCTCTTACACTTAACCCTTCAATACAATACTAAATTATAATTTAACAAGCAATACTCAGTAAAATAGAATAAAACAAAACGTTATTTTAAATGAAAAAAGTAAAAAAAATGATAACAATAATAATAATAATAATAATAATAATAATAATATAATAATAATAATAATAATAATAATAATAATAATAATAACTATCACTCATCTCTATTGTTTGTATTCAATTATTTCTCCTTGTATGTTAAATGCTAAAGCATTTGACTCGGTTCCACATAGCTGGCTGTTGTATGTTCTCCAGCTCTACAAGGTGGATGAAGCTCTTGTGAACCTCATGAGGATGATAATGAGCCAGTGGAGTGTAAAACTGAAAATAGGAAGTGGAGAAACACAAATTCAGACTGAATCAATCCAGATCTGCCGAGGAATCTATCAAGGAGATAGCTTGAGCCCACTATGGTTCTGCCTTGCATTGAATCCTCTTAGCCTGATGCTTGAAGAATCTACATATGGGTATAAAATAGAAGTTTCTAGGAGTCTTAGAGTTTCTCATAGCTTCTATATGGATGATCTGAAGCTTTATGCCAGATCCCCAGAGCAACTGCAGGGTATGATTGAGCTAGTCTCTGCCTTCAGTCAGAGCATTTGCATGAAGTTTGGATTAAGTAAGTGTGCTGTGCTGCATGTGGAGAAGGGTCAAATGAAAATGCAGAGGGATGAACTGAGAGCACTGGATAGTGAGATATCAGAGCTCAAGCAAGGACAGTCATATAAGTACTTGGGACTTTATCAGCATCTGAAAATCTCAAAAACAGAAGTGCTCACAAAAGTGGAAGGTGAATTCCGCAGCAGACTTGATAGGGTTCTAAAAGGAAAACTATCTGCAAAGAATTGCATCAAGGCTGTGAATACTTGGGTGATCCCAGCATTGGCCTACACCTTTGGAATTCTGAAGTGGTCAGATACTCGATTGGAGCAGATTGATAGGTATGTCAGGACAAGGATGACTAAATTCAGGATGCATCATCCACGTGCCTCGGTTGCTCGACTGTACCTACCAAGGAGTATGGGAGGTCGCGGTTTGATGAGGGTATCAAGGTTATGTGTAAGTCAGGAAACGAAGTTGAGATCTTACTTCCAGAATGCTGATTCAGATTTGTTCGTGAAGGTATGCCAGCTGGATAATGGTTACACAGCCCTTGATTTAAGGAACCAAAGAAGTAGCGAGCTGCTATCTGCTCAAGACCTAAAAGAAGAATGGAGGACAAAAGAGTTACATGGACGGTTTTATGGGCACCTTAATTCAGAGCCAATAAGCCAAGAGCTGTCTTGTATGTGGCTGACAGTGGGAAGTTTGTTCCCAGAGACTGAGGGCTTTGTACAGGCGATTCAAGATCAAGTGATAGCAACAAATGCTTATAGGAGGCATGTAATGGGAGACAGGACCATAAGTGACAAATGCAGAATGTGTGCCAGTGCAGTAGAAAGTATCCAACATATTGTATCCGGCTGCTCAGTGCTAGCCCCAAGAGAGTATATGTTGCGTCATAACAATGTGGCAAAAATTGTGCACTTGGAGATGCAGATCAAGTTTGGGAATATTGCAGAGGTCCCCCCTTACTATAACTATCAGCCTCCTCCTCTGGTTGAGTTCAATCACGTCAAGATCTACTGGGATGTCCAAATGATTACAGACAGGCGGGTAGTACACAACAAGCCTGACATCCTGGTATTGGATCAGCTGGAGAAGAGGGCTTATATAATTGATATTGCTGTACCTTCAGATGAGAATGCTCAGAAGACCAGAGGCGAGAAAATCAGAAAATACCAAGAGCTATCATTTGAGCTGAAGGAAATGTATGGGCTGAATACAGTGAGAGTACTTCCAATTGTAATAACAGTCAATGGCCTGATACTCAAGTCGGTTGTGGAAATATGTCGAAGTATTGACTTGGTAGACGAGGTGCTGAAGAGAATGCAAAAATCTGTCCTCCTTGACACTGCACGTATTGTGCGCAAGTTCATAAAATAGTCAGTGTTATAAAGATGAAAGGAAGGTTGCATTAAAGTGCCCCTTCTTTGAAAATATTTCCGCAAGAGCGTGCTTATAAAAGGGATAATAATAATAATAATAATAATAAGTAGAATAGTTGAATAAACTTAAAGTAGAGCATTCTTAAAATGTAAAATAACAAAAATACTGAGATTACGTACTATATGTATCACGTTTCCATATATTTTGAAGTATTTTGCAGCTTTGTTCTGCTACAATCAATCAATTTTTTCTGAAGTTTGTTGAAATGTGACCTATGATACTGATAGATACATGGTTGATGAGTATTCTAAGATACTAATTTGCAAAATATAAAATTATTCATTGTGAACATTACTAATGAATGAACTTCCATTCCATGTATGAAGAGCAAAGGACAATCACTGCGGCAAATCCACAAATGAAGAAATTAGAACTTGTACCAAACTTGCTATTTTCTCTATGAAAGTCTGTGATGAATTCATGAAAGTAGTAAGCTCTGGTTGGGAGGATGGAGCCAAACTTTGCGAACTTTTTTATGAAAGAGCACCGCGGAGAATGAAAGTCTGAGACGAATTCATGAAAGAAGGAAGCTCTGTTTGAGAGGATGGAGCAAGAAGAGGCGTTCAGACTGAAAAACCAGAAACAGGTGACTCAAGATCCATAAAATGTGTTATTTGTCCGAGTGGCCTTGTAACATACAGATTGCATGTTTCGCAATGTGTGGGATTTGTCCAGGGCCTTTGACGGTCCAACCCAACTTGGCCTCGTGCGCTCAAAATTCTGAAGAAACTCATTGAAAGCTTCATTTTCGTGATCTTGGAAAAGTCTCTGATGTGTATAATTTGTTCAATTTGTCGAATAACAATAATAATATTGTACTAGAAATGTTCCACCTGTTTATCTTGTTCATTAATAATGAAAATGTGAATACTAGCGGAAAAACCGCCACTTAGTGACACAGGAGCTAATGACTTGGAGGTTCAAAAACCTGGATGAAGTGAAACATTGATGATCTGATACACAATTATCCAGTCTCATGGAATCCTTCTTACATCATCATTGTTACTGATTAGGGATTTAATTTATGTAAGAGCTCGGCTACACAGAGATAGATCCTGTAGGTTTCTTTACGAAGCCTATTCCATGTTTGTATAATGTTTAATGGCTAATACAAGTTCTTATTCTTATAATATCTAAGATATGACATTTACATCAAGATAATATAGAAACCTATAGAAACGCAAATCGCTGAACAAAGATAGCTTTCTGTGTAGCCGGCTCTTGATTGAAGAGTGAGAGATATGCAAAATGATTGGAAATTGATTCACCTTAAATAAATGAATTACAGTAGCCTCTCTCTTAACCGGACACCTTTTAACCGGACATCGGTTTAACCGGACTACACTCCACGGAAGTGACATCTCTTTAACCGGAAAATAATCATCAGCACATCGGTTCAACCGGACTGTACAGTACTTCTGCACCTGCCACGAATCATAATGGCTGTTTGGTTTTAAATATTTCAAATGTAAAAAGGCTTAGCAACTAACTATTTTCTTGTGTTTTGTGTTCACAGATATCATAATAAAGCGTCTAGTTTTATTATTTTTACGTAAAAGTCATTATTGGCTTATAAACTACAAAATATGCGTACCAATTTAACGACTTTTAGGGAACGTCGGTTTAACCGGAAAAAACGTTATCCGGACTGGCCTCAGTCCCGATGAGTCCGGATAAGAGAGAGGCTACTGTAGTTTGTGTTTTATTTCTGGTTAAGAATTTTTCTTAATAACTCAATATTTTCAAGTTCTGAGAGTTTATTGAATGTAATCATTCTATTATGATTTGGTTTTTAATCAAATCAAATTCAGAATGTTTAGTTTATTTATTTCTGGACTGAAAAGTGGACTCAAATAATTAAAATGGATAGCATAACCTATAATTTTTATTCATTCATAACTTAATAAAACATCATTGTATTATATTATTCATCCAATCATCATCACCTAGGATTGAAATACTTCTAGAAAGTCGCCTTTGTAAAATAATAAATAAATAAATAACAGCATCTTACAATTTTTCCTGCTCTTTGAATGAAAATTATGAATGTAAATATTATGCATCAACTGTTTGGTGAATCAATTTATCCAATTGTAGATTGGAAGAATCAACAATAATCTACAAGTGAAATTACGGGAATTGATTTAGCTTGAAATTGATCAGAAAAGTAAGTAAGTGAATCAGAGGAAGCAGTAAAGTTCTGTCGTACTTAACGCGATAAAACAGCCTAATGCTGTACTTTCCTGCTCAGTGCAGTTGTACTTTCAGTACCAACCTATTTTCACGATAAAAGAGGATGAAAATTGAAGGATACAACTCTTTCAACCTCCTAAATGAAAATAGACTAATCTCTCACTGAGGAAAGCATATAAACATTTATTTATAAAAAAATATTATATTTGTAGTCAAATGAGAGCTAAAAACATTTCTTGATCAAAAAATATTATATTTGTTGTCTAATGAGAGCTACATTTCTTGAGAGCTACAAACATTTCTTGATCAAAAAATACTATATTTGTAGTCTAATGAGAGCTACTTTTCTCGAGAGCTACAAACATTTCTTGATCAAAAAATATTATATTTGTAGTCTAATGAGAGCTACTCTTCTTGAGAGCTACAAACATTTCTTGATAAAAAAATACTATATTTGTAGTCTAGTGAGAGCTTCTTTTCTTGAGAGCTACAAACATTTCTTGATCAAAAAATATTATATTTGTAGTCTAATGAGAGCTACATTTCTTGAGAGCTACAAACATTTCTTGATCAAAAAATATTATATTTGTTGTCTAATGAGAGCTACATTTCTTGAGAGCTACAAACATTTCTTGATCAAAAAATATTATATTTGTAGTCTAATGAGAGCTACTTGAATATCAAGTTTCAATAATTATTAATTAGATTATTCATTCACTTTGATTTCTCAATAAGGAAAGCATACAAATTTACCAGTTCTCCACGAAGGAAGATAGAAAATACATAATGTTAGGAAAACTAATTCAAATACGAAGTCTAGATAATAACCATTAGATTGATTTCTAGCTGAAAGCATGGAGCTTTTTATAGTTCTTAATAAAAAATTGTACCGTAGTCCTTTGACTACTTTAAATATCAAGTTCAGCTAGGCGCGTCCGGTTTAAACTCCAATATCATAGTCGATAGAACACCAACCAACAGGTCACTGCCCTTGAATAGCAAAAAAACTTGTGGTCTGAAAAGTAGGTTAGCGTCCATCCCCCTGACTGTCCGCTAACAAGTTTTCAAATGGTGATTACTGTAATTAACAACATCAATCAAGCACTAATTTCTTTCTTAAGTGTAGATCAATTCGCAAAGTGTAACAATTCGAGTTCACTTCTGGTCAAATCTTCAAAGACGTCGTTGTGTTTTTTCCAAGGTCTGACATGCCCACGAAAAAGTCGCCGTCATCGAGAACATGCTGATCTGCTTTCAGCAAACAATGTTAAACGACCATTACAACATTAAACGTCCGTTAAAATACCGTGACGGAATCCCTGGAAAATCGTTTATACTGTCTGTCTCATCCGACCTTCCACTTCAGAAGTGATGTGGCTTAATGTTGTTGATACGTCAACAGTAGCCTAGTCCCCAAAATGATGTAAAGTCGATTGCATGCTGATAAGAAAGCGTTTATCGTGGATCAGAATGCAGACGAGTCAAGTTGTGACCTTCTTCACTGACAATGCTTCAGAATAGTTTCGTGGGAATGATTCATGTAGACAAAATGATATCACTCCCAGTCATCTTCATGTACATGATTTAGTCACAGTGTCTAGTATGTATTACTTTTTGTGTAGTTGAGAAGTTGATATTGTGGTAATTATTCATATTGAATGAAAAAGACTAAGAAATTGTCTTTTTTGGAGTTTATCAGATTGACAATGGTGTAATAAACGAAACCGGTCTTTCTAGTATCAAAAATAATTATTAATAATTCTTTAATTATCAGTTGAACAGCTGTTGTAGCTATGGTGAAAGTGATATTTTCGAGCTCAAAATTTAAGTGATTTTATTCTATATTTTGTGAATATTTGAAGTTTGGTTTTTGTTTTAACGGAAGTTTCATTATCAATCTATCTAAATTTGAAATTCTTTGTTTTATTCTGATTAATAGTTTCAGATTGAAGATTTGGTGTTGAAATTGAAGTGAACATAACCTACATAATATTTGGACGATTTGTAACAAAATCAGGAAATTGAAGAAGTTCTGGGCAATAGCCTGTT
This sequence comes from Nilaparvata lugens, assembly GCF_014356525.2. NCBI lineage: Eukaryota > Metazoa > Arthropoda > Insecta > Hemiptera > Delphacidae > Nilaparvata > Nilaparvata lugens. The sequence continues at coordinate 94,276,712 of NC_052504.1, forward strand.
TTTTCTTTTCCGATTATTGTATTGTTCGCTCTATCTAATAAATAAATAAAATCTGTGGTTTTTGACAATTTCTTAGTCTTTTTCATTCAATAGTATGTATTACATGCTATTGTATGTACGATTGTATACATCGTATAGAATTGAAACACACTAAGGAGGAAATTTCAGTGGCCCTGAAAAGGAAAGTCAGTATTGCATAGATAGAATGTATTAGATTATAAACTATTTGACTTTAGTCCAAGTTGTTTCATGCATGAATCAAATACTTCTAACGTGAAAGCTTTAAGCTTGTTATATGACGTGTTTTGGTTGGCCACTCCACAGGAATTAATGGATAATGTTTTCAATGGACAAATAATTTGGTACAATTCTTTCTATGAGTCACAATATTGGTCACGAATTTTACGTGGAAACTTAAAAAAGTTAGTGAGTTCTCGAAATTACCTTCTCCACTCATATATGATCGAAATCTGAATATATCTGAACTGAATGAATAACGACTTGTTAATCTCAAAACCACTGATTTTTTTCAAACGATTTGAGATACTAGTTTCAATCGTTACACCATTATCAATCTCTAGTCAAACCTGATTTGAATTGAATCGATTTTTAGTTTACCATTATCAACCTGATTTGATTTGATTTCTGGTTACTGGAGATTGATAATGGAGTAACAACTGGGACTACAATATCAAATTGTTTCAATAAATCAGTAGCTTCGATAATATAAAGTCAGTACACCTCAACATCATCTTCACAACAATAAAGAAAATATCTGAGCTCTTTATAGTTCGCTCATAGCTGGCGATCAATAACATGAAGATCATATAATTTGAATATCATTTCTTTCTCACAGAATAATACGATCTAAGTTTAACACAAATCTAAGTTTAACACAGATCGTTAGTTAGATCTTAGTTTAACATAGATCGTTGGTTAGATCTTTGTTTGAAGCATCTAAATTTAAAAATCTACTTTGTGAAAATAATTAAGGACTGAAGTTTTTTTGAAGTGAAAAACTACAAGATTTAACCTATTTCGGACTATATGTAACCTTATCTAGATTTGGGAGAGGAATAGCACAAGGTTACCTCATTTTTTCTCTCCCTATCATTTTGATGATGTACTAATTGTATGAATCAATAAAGAAATAAAGAACACACTACCGTTCCCGCTATCCTTACCATCTTTATCATTCTGCTGAACCATTTGTCGAATTATTTCGACCACAACAAAACTATCAAATCTTAATTATTTAAGATTTTAATTATTTTTAAAATCTTGTAATACTCTTTGATATCTGAAGTTTTTGGATGGATATTGTAAGCTGTTTGCAATGCTTTGTTTTTTTGTCAATAAAAATAAAAAATTATTTGATTTGATATATTTCTTCTACAATCTTCCAACCACTCACTGTCTAATCAGCAGCTTCAAAATGCTCTCCTCAACTCAGCAGCCTCAAAATGTCCTCCTCATATCGATTGCGTAGTATTCCACAAATTTATTCCAGAACCAACAATTTGGTGAGTGACAAAAAATGGAATTCGTAGCATTGACCGGCCTAGTGTAGGTCATATCGATCACAGTTTCATTATAGGAGTGGGCCTATGAGCCTATGCCGCTGAAAGTGAACCAGTGGAACCTGTTTATCGTCATCAATCACATTGATTATTTTGCTTCGAGCCCAAATTCCTCGTCTGTTGAATCTCAAGTTTTTGTGGAAATTCTATGGCTATTCAGTGAGATTCATAAGAAGACTAGCAAACGAAATACACTCAGTACTACATAAGAAGGCTGGCAAAGAAGTAGATATTTATTATATTTCGTTCAATCATGATTTGTAATCATTAACCTGTGAATATACAGAGTGTTCTGAAAGAAGTACCAGTAAGTCAGGTTTATTATAGATCGTTCAATCATGTTTTATAATTATTAACCTGTGAATATACAGAGTGTTCTGGGAAAAGTACCAGTAAGTCAGGTTTATTATTGTTCGTTCAATCATGATTTATAATCATTAACCTGTGAATATACAGAGTGTTCTAGAAAAAAAGGTGCCGATAAGTAAGGGCGTGATTCCTCTCATCAAAAGAAGAAAAAAAGTTCTAATTATCATAGGTCCGAAAATGCTTAGTTACTAAGTTATAGAGGATGAAAGATTCCGTCTGAGTTTCAGTGCCCCTGCCGAAACGAGGCCCTAAGGGTATTTGTTTGCTGTTAATTTTTCTTCCTCTGGTGCCTATCCGTTACCGAATGTTGGCAATTACCTTGTTACCTTGAATGTTATGAATGTTACCTTGTTGACAGCCGCTCTAAAAAGTTCCGGAGTGGACACTGCAAACCATGTTCTGAGGTTCTTTAACCAGGAAATTCGTCTCCTACTAACACCTCTCCTGCCATAACTTTACCCTGAAGTACACATTTCAACAACTGATATTTAGTTCCATTCCTCATAATATGTCCCAGATACTCCAATTTTCGTCTCTTGACAGTGTACATTATCTCCGTCTTCTTTTTGAGTTGTTGAAGAACCCTGTTGTTGGAAATTTTGTCCATCCATGATATTTTCAGGATTCGTCTACAGGTCCACATCTCTAATAAACTTCAAGTTTCTTTGTTGTTGTTTCAGTCAGGGTCCAAGACTCGACTTCATATAACAAAATGGAAAATATATAACAACGGAGGAGTCTAATTTTCAGTTCAAGGGTCAAATTATGCGACTAGAATACTCTTGACATGATTTTGAATGCTGTTAATTAAGATGTACAATTTAGCGTACTTTATGAAAAATGAACTGAAACTCGAATAAAACCATTTCCAGACCTGTAGCTACAGTAATTTTCAAGATATGTGACGAAATACGCGAAACTTGGTCCCGAAAAACAAGTTTCTTTAAGGTTTGAAGAAAATTTACTAGGTTAAATGTACAATAAACACATGATTTTTTCTGCAGAACTTGTAGGAAATTTGATTTCGAAGAGAAAGATGTGGAATAAGATTTAAATAGACAAACGAAACATCATAAAGAATAATCCTTTATTACATACAAAACTCATGAAAAATAGACAAAAGATGAAATCTTTCACTCTGTTTAACTTACGTAGTAACCAAGCATTTTCGGACAATTTAGGTTAATTTCGGTTAATTAGAACTTTTTTCTCCTTTTGATGAGAGAAATCACGCCCTGACTTATGGGCACCTTTTTTAAGAACACCCTATAATATTATGATAAAGGAAAGAATTGGCTTAACTATGTACAGGATAGGAAATTCACGAATCTCGTCAGAACTACTGGACTGATCAACTTGAGATTTTGAGTATAGATTTTCAGTTTACCGAGAATGGTATAGACCTATTTTCAATTCTTCAAGATTTTTGTAGGTCCAGTTTTCAGTTTGTGAAGTTTTAATTTGACCCTTGAGAAGCACGAATTACCTGCCAGTATAAAATAAAAATACAGAATCAATGTTATGACAATCAGTTCAAGGTGAATAACCTCAATATTACGTTAATTTCTTGCTGACTGTTTTCAATTCCATGATGTTTGTTGGTAATTTACTTTCAAATTTTGCGTGCAATTGCGGTTCAATTGAGGAATGATGAATACGTTTCTCAGAAATATCAGCAGATACAATATTGGTAACTTAATGTATGACGTGTGTCTTTGCCACGGATGTAGTGTTGTATATTGTGAAGAAAACGATTCTGTTAGCTTATACGCTCTAGAAAGAGTATGTCATCAACTTAGTCGCCACATGCAATATCTCCTCAGTTGCCAACTTATATAACAATCATCAGTCATGCAACAATCGATAAAATGTCTTCAAAAAGTAAACACTGATAAACTCTAAACGTTCCTACTTTTGTAAAACTCATCGAAAAGAAGGTACCTACTTTATAAGGTACTTGGCAAGGTACTTTTTAAACAAGCTCTTTATGAGTACTTCTTTTATAACTCTTTTTTTGTAAAAATCATCGACATTGATCATTTTCTCAAATAGGTATAACGCTAATTGGTGTCAGAAATGGAGCTTAGATATTCATGTGAAGTAAAGTCTCGTGATAGATCTCAGAAAAATACTGTCAACAATCTAAATAAGATGGTTAGGAATTGGATTTTTCCATTCAAATCATAACACCTAATTCAATCCGTTAAGACCAAGAACAGTTTTTCGCTGTAGTATTTCCACTGATTTTTCAGGGGATACAACACAGACCCCCTTTGAGCAACTGATAGACAGGGTGGATAGAGACTGAAAGTTACTGAAAGAAAGATGGCGCCAATGCTTTTTATCAAGCTACTTTTTAAGTTATATTTTAACTTTTTTTTACTAAATCTCTAGTAAAATCTGGTGTATATTTCTTATTTTATTTTGCACTTTGTATTTGTTTTCTTCTATACTTGAAATCGTTGAAGTGTCATATTTATTATGTCTAAGTTTATTCAACCGTTGTAATTTGTTTATTTTTTGTAACTGGGCACGCGCCGAAGACCCTTCGTGTTTGGCAGGACCCTCAATTGTTTTGAGTTGTGAATAGACATTTTGATTTGATTTGGTACTTTCCATCCAGAAAGATGTTTGGTGGATGGAAATGAAATAGGAGATTTGTAGACAAGCACTGGCTTCCAGAAATTTCTGTTTCTACATGCCCTGTATACTGTAAATTATTAGCCGCTTCACTGTACATTTTCCAGAATAATACCATAGAGAAACAATAGCATAAGTAGATATCCCATGGTATAGGGCGTTTATGTCGCAACTTTTACTGTTATCTCAAGCCGATTACTGTTGATTATTGTCGAATTTCACTGTTTTGTTGGGGTGAGAGTGTATGAACGGCACAATATGAGAGACTACCAGTGTCACACAGCTTCACGGGTAATAATTACATGAACTAGCGGCTTGAGATAACAGTAAAAGTTGCGACATAAACGCCCTATACCATGGGATATCTACTTATGCTATTGTTTCTCTATGATAATACTCTCAGACTTATCTGAGAGTAAGTATTATCTCATGACTATACTCAGCAGGTATTATACTTATCTGAGAGACAGTATTATCTCATGATAATACTCAGCCGGTTGTACAAAAGCCGGTTAAATTTTAACCGTGATTAATTCCACGAGAATGGAAGCTTCTTAATCAGAGAAGCCGTCTTATGAAAAATGCTTTCTCTGATTGGGTCTCGTGAAATTAATCACGGTTAAAATTTAACTGGTTTTTGTGCAACCGGGCCTTAGATTTTGTGAGATGAAAACTTTGAAACTATGATACCTGAGCAATGATGCAGCCTAGGCTCACTCGATTTGGTGTTGTCTGTTAACCACATCATCACAGCGGTTGTTAGGCTGTAAAATCTATTAACGGCTAGGCAGCGATATCTTCAAACAATTATTCGAAAAGAGAAATCTCTTAATATCTTTGTCTTGACCTTGAGAGTTGAGCAATAGCTATTTTTGTTAATTAATCGACTGTCACTTAATAATTGAATGTGCACAGAGATCAATAATCAAGCTCCGCATAACATAAATAATTATGCGATGACTTGCTGCTACCTGAGGAAATTTAACGTATGTATAAATCTACACTGTAAATCGTTGAGAGTTTTTTCAAATCCAATCTTTCGGAGGGTACAGAAAATAATTCATTATAGTGAAGTTTGTCTACAGAAGTTCCAGTGATTCCGATCAGTTTTTCAATGGACTTAATAATAATAAATGTTATTTCCATTAATATACAAATAAGCAATCTAATCAATAAAATGTACATAATATTCAAAAATACAATGTATGAAATTTACTACAAATATAAATAAATGCATTTTTTCGGAAATTAATTTACCCAACTATGGGAAACCCATGTTCTAGAGCAGGTGCAGTAAAAATACATTAAATTTAGAGTGGGGGTGCAAATACATTAGGTAAGTGAGCACACATATTGTTCGAAATGATGTTTTCTATTATGTCTTCATATACTTTAATGAATGAATAGTAATCTCAAAAATAAATCTCATTCCGAGTTGAACGCTATTAATCCAGTATAAAATTATTTTCATATTTATTTAGCGTATGGCAGATACACAACACATAAAGCTCATGAGTCTCAAATGTCTACATATTATACACTATTCATTTTCAATTTCTTTGAGATGTTGTGTAGTTTTCGGTCAGGAGAACATAAGTTTGTCTGACCGCCATCATTTGCTAGTCCATTTAGCGTTACCCAATGTGAACCATGGAGGCGAACTAGCGTTACACATATTTAAGTGAAAAATCTGATTGCTGGAACAATTTTGAGATTAAAGAAGGTTGAAACTCAATTTTCATAATCTATTTTCATAATTCTCATGGAAGGTTCTAGGAGAAAATTGAAGTAAATAGTGAACTGTATGAGATCACATCAAATTGACAATGTTAATCACATCGTCTAGCAATTTGAATTACAAGGATTGATATCGCTGTCTAACAATACTGTTGTTACCATCAAGGTAAGATTCTGTTGTATTATTCAGCAATTTGTTAAATCAATGTCAAAAACAGCGGGATGGCACAGCCTTCAAATATAAATTATACTTTATAGGTAGCCTACTATCTATATAAACAATCTGTGATACTATACTAAAGTTTATTGCAGTGGGCCAGAGAAATAACTATAAAAATGTGATAAGTTTCTACAACATAACAACTATTATTAGATCATTGATATAACGTTTAATTGGCCTATCAGTAACCGAATACTGTTTCCAATAAATGAATGAATAGTAGTTAATTCTTTTTCTCCTTCTTCTTCTTCTTCTTCTTCTTCTTCTTCTTCTTCTTCTTCTTTCTTCTTCTTCTTCTTCTTCTTTCTTCTTCTTCTTCTTCTTCTTCTTCTTCTTCTTCTTCTTCTTCTTCTTCTTCTTCTTCTTCTTCTTCTTCTTCTTCTTCTTCTTCTTCTTCTTCTTCTTCTTCTTCTTCTTCTTCTTCTTCTTCTTCTTCTTCTTCTTCTTCTTCTTCTTCTTCTTCTTCTTCTTCTTCTTCTTCTTCTTCTTCTTCTTCTTCTTCTTCTTTTCTTCTTCTTCTTCCGTGAATGCGATTCAGAATTCTGCCAATAGGTAGCGGCACTTGTTGGTTTTGACTCCGCCTACTCGCTCCTAATTGGTCAACAGCTTGAAATGCATCCAACTCTGGATTCTGTCAATAGGTGGCAGCACTGGTGGATAACCAATTCTCTCTCAACTCTGATTGGGTGAGATTACCTTTATGTGATATCACTAGTATTAGATTCACGTTTTGAAGTCAGCAACTCTGAGGTTGTGAATTGATTAAAGTTAACTGATTAAAGTTTTCAATCAACCCTCATTGATAACGATTGTGACTAAAACGTTACATGATGAAATTTATATACTAATGTGTCACAATAATATCAAATAAAACATTGGGATTCCGATTTCATTGTACAATCATCATAATATTTCATGTGAATTTTTCAGAGAATGGTCGATTCCATTCTTTTATCTCATATAAAATTAATTTTTCGATTCTATCATAATACTGTAGTAATTGTTGAGCAATAATTGCCTTGCTCGTGTTAGTTCCAAAGTTCACAAAACAGGTTATCCAAAACAGCCAAAAGTTATGATACATTTGGTATAAAAATATACAATAAATTACCCACAGATTTAATATTGGAGACAGAAAAGAAATATTCAAGACGTGGTTATTGATTTGATATCATCATAATATTTCATGTGAATTTTTCAGAGAATGGTCGATTCCATTCTTTTATCTCATAAAAAATTAATTCTATTGATTCTATCATAATAGTAATTGTTGAGCAATAATTGCCTTGCTACTGTTAGTTACAAAGTTCACACAACAGGTTATCCAAAACAGCCAAAAGTTATGATACATTTGGTATAAAAATATACAATAAATTACCCACAGATTTAATATTGGAGACAGAAAAGAAATTTAAGACGAGGTTATTGAATTGGCTTGTGATAAATCCTTTTTATAGTATTAAAGAGTTCTTTGAGAGTGAGATAGTTGTTGCTTAGAGTTAAGTGGTTTCTATTTGTATTTATATATTGTTCAAAAAGCTCAAGTTGTGCTGTAAGTTGTGCAATATGATTTGTGCATTCAAATTTATTTATTTATTTTTATTTGATTCATTTATTGTATAAAATACTATTATAATCATAATACAATTATTACATTGGAGGAAAAACCAGGCTGAGTCTGTACTATTTCTCTCCAAAAATTTTGATAAAATGTTAATGTCCAAAAGATAAGGTTATGTAATCACACACTGTTTCGTTACTTGATTTTCAGTCCAGGAATGATGATTTAAAATTTTGAATTTTGAAGGTTGATTTTATACTCTAAATGAATCACAGAATGTATCAGAATAAATTAAAAACTTTAGAAATATTGCACTTATTTAAAAATTTGCAATGCAAAATCAAAAACCTACTCACTATTTGTTATCCACAGCTGAAAAATGAATCTGTCTTTGAAAAATCAAATTGACTTACAGTTTACTTGCTGTATCATTTTTAAGACTCAGTAATGTAATATTACAGTTGTAATAATTCACAGTTGCTGTGAAACTTAATTTTATATTTTGTTGTACTGTATTCAATATTTGACTTTGCCTGTTGTTTTAAGAATTTAACGGCAATAAAATCTCATTTAAATACACATTTTATACTGGTAGATAAGATCTATATCAAAGAAAACCCCCTCTAGATTTTAGATCATAGCAATTTTTCACTCTATAGAAACTCTTTTTTTCAATGAACAAAATTTCTAGTCCTATTTATATACTTCAACCGATCTCTATTCTTAGAATCCAATACTTATCGACCTGTTCACAACAGCTCGATAGTTAATATCAAGCGATATACAGGTAATAAATAGAATGGCTATTTATTTCCGATGTCAACATTGACTGACCTTGAGAAATTCCAGCGGACAGTAGTTCATGTTCATACTGAAATAACGTATCGTGTTTCAAACATGCCTGACTACAAGTAATGATAAATAACACTGTTTACCAAGCCTCATGGTCAAGATTGGAGGAGCTAGTATTATTATAAAACTGAGTTTATTTCAGGAATACACTGGAAAAACCGCAATCTGAATATGGAATGGAGTAAAAGGCTAGACTCTCTGAATTGGTAGAGAGTTAGTGGGGAGGATATTTTTAATATTCTTTCCGAAGAATGGACATTGATATGTCCAAAGCTCCGCCAATTTATGTAGATGCATAACAATATGATTATTATCTATAGTTATTATATTACAAACTGCTTTTTCATATCATATACAGTTCAATAATTATTTTCTTAGTCTATATTATGTAAATTCATCTATAATTTTGATGTATTGTAAGCTATTGTATATAAGTGTATAAGCCAGTATATATTGTAATCTACATAAATAAAGTACTCAATCAATCAATCAATCAATTGGTTCCAGATTCTAGAATTATATTCACTTTAAACAGTCAGCATTAGTTGACAAAGCCCAGGTTTTTCATATTTGTAACATTTTATTGTATTTTATTTGTTTTGTAACTCTTTGTTATTTTGTTTTGTCTTGTTTTGTGTGTTTTTAATAAATTGAATAAATTAAGTATTAAGTTAAGTTCAATGGAAAGAATTGATGTTATTTGATTGATTGAGTACTTTATTTATGTAGATTACAATATATACTGGCTTATACACTTATATAGAATAGCTTACAATACAGCAAAATTATAGATGAATTTACATAATATAGACTAAGAAAATAATTATTGAACTGTATATGATATGAAAAGTAATTTGTAATATAATAACTATAGATAATTATATTGTTATGCATCTACATAAATTGGCGGAGCTTTGGACATATCAATGTCCATTCTTCGGAAAGAATATTAAAAATATCCTATCCACTAACTCTCTACCGTTATCTATGAGGGTTACTGACTGGGCTCTCTGGGTAGGTCCTGAAGTGAGGTCCACGTTATAATGGCAGTGGAGAAAGATAGTAGAACAACGTTGCCGATCCTCTGTCTTCTATAGACGGTAGCTGATACAGGTTTGTTGATGTAATTAACTGTTCATTCTCGTTAAAAATAATCAATTTTATTTTATCACTAGCCGTCAGGCTCGCTTCGCTCGCCATATCCGTCTAGCCAGGGGGCTCCGCCCCCTGGATCCCCGACTGGATCGTCCAAGAATGAGATCAGCAGGCTCGCTTCGCTCGCCTGCATTTTTCATTAGAGCATTTTTATCATATGTTAGGACAATCCAGTCGGGGGTCCAGACTAAACGTCTAGCTAACCGGATATGGCGAGCGAAGCGAGCCTGACGGCTAGTAATATAATATTCCCAGGATTGAAGTAGCAGTGCCCAATCAATTTTTCCGCGATAAATGTGTTGAAATCTTCAACTTGGTGCCAACCTAACAAAGTCAACTCAACTTAATGCCAACCTGACAAAATTATTAATTTAGTTGCCAGTTAACAACTGTTTCGTAGAGGTACTCTATCTAGATTATAGTTCTATAGTAGCATAATATGATATATGATATGGAAATTTCAATTATAATTAGAGATTGGGAGAAGAAGAATATACATGCTAAAAGACGAACTTTAAACCCTTAAAAACCACCTTAGAGTTAAAATATTGCCAAAAGATTTCTTAGTGCGCCTCTAAAGGCCAACTGAACATACCTACCAAATTTGAACGTTTTTGGTCCGGTAGATTTTTAGTTCTGCGGGTGAGTGAGTGAGTGAGTGAGTCAGTCAGTCAATCAGTCAGTCAGTGAGTGAGTGCCATTTCGCTTTATATTATATATATATATAGATGCAGGAAATTATATTTTTCAATAACTTCTTAATGAATTTTCATAATGAAGATGAGACATTTTGTTAATTAATTATCAATTCTACATTATGGCTACAGAGCAAAGCGAGAAAGAGATAGCGCTATCCGCTTTGTTGAATGATAGACAAGGATAGCAATACCATTGATAATCAAACTTTGCCATTATAACGTGGACCTCACTATAGATTCTAAAGTGTGACACTTTAAAGGTGTCAGCATCAGTTGAGATGTAAGCTTCAAATTCAAATATTTTTTTATTCCTTCAAGTATTTACAGTAAAACATTTAGGGCCGGTTTCCGAGCTCGGGATTTAGCTAAGTCCTAGACTTTAAACAGCTGGAGTCAGAAAATTGGCTTTCCAAAACGGGGCGTAGTCGCAGTCATTGTCATAGTCACGTTTGAATTAAATTTCGAAAAACTAGAAAATTGAACACAAAATAAAATAAAGTGAAAATAGTGTAAAGTTTCAGCTATTTTGAATTATTTAGGAATGTCTAATGTTGTCAAGGAAAAACGTTTCCAATTTATTATTGAAATGAGAAAATAAAAACTGCGACTACTGTTATAAAAGCTGCGACTACGCCCCGTTTTGGAAAGCCAATTTTCTGACTCCAGCTGTTTAAAGTCTAGGGCCCGGTTGCACAACAGCCGGTTAAATTTTAACCGTGATTAATTTCACGAGAGCCAATCAGAAAAGGCGTTTTTGAAAAGACAATCAGAAGAGGCGTTTTTGAAAAGACAGCTTCTCTGATTGGTTCTCGTGGAATTAATCACGGTTAAAATTTAACCGGCTGTTGTGCAACCGGCACTTAGACTTAGCTAAATCCCGAGCTCGGAAACCGGCCCCTACAGTGAAAAACTCAATATTATGTAATTCCTACACAAAGACTAAACGTCTGCGTGTGGAGGAGAGTCCCATAGACAATAGAAGGAGTCACAACAAAAAATAATTATAAGAGAAAAGATAAGCTTCAGAATAGAATAATGATAATAACTGATTAAATACAAACTCAAATAATAGTAAAACCAGTTTTTTGGACTCAGGGGACCTTGAAACGTATAGAAATTTAGAAATTGGGGTACCTTAATTTTTTCCGGAAAGCAATACTTTCCTTACCTATGGTAATAGGACAAGGAAAGTAATAAGAAATAATACTTAATTATGAAATAAAAGATTAGAAGAAAAAAAATCTGGTGTGGCACACTCACACAACTTTCCTTGCCGTTATGAAAATTGATCACCTGACGCTAGTGTTCCCGCGCATCTCAAGTCTACTATTCAAAAATTTGAGCCAGCTGGTGACAGGGCAATAACGCTGGAGACACACATGAGGTCTGCTATCTCTTCATAGTGAATGATTTAATAGAATCAACAATAATTTGCAATTGAATAATCACATTTTCTCGAATTTAAAGCTTATTTTCAATTTTAGGTGAAAATGTTTCTGAACATTAATTGTAGAGATTTTCATGCTCAATCTACTCCACTTGATTTTTTTTTGTTTCAATTGTATCTGAAGCCTGATAATTGGGAATCTATCTGCATTGATGGGGTGGAGCTCCTGAAATTTTTACAGATATGGGACTTGTGGCAGTTGATAGAGCTTATCGATGACTATTTTAGGTATGAATTTGATCAAAATCGTTGGAGTCGTTTCCAAGAAAATCACGAAAAACCCTGTTTTTGACAACATTTTCGCCATTTTAGCCGCCATCTTGAATTGCATTTGATCGAAATTGTTCGTGTCGGATCCTTATAGTGGAAGGACCTTAAGTTCCAAATTTCAAGTCATTCCGTTAATTGGGAGATGAGATATCTTGTACACAGACGCACATACACTCATATACGTATACAGACCAATACCCAAAAACTAGTTTTTTGGACTCAGGGGACCTTGAAACATATAGAAATTTAGAAATTGGGGTACCTTAATTTTTTTCGGAAAGCAATACTTTCCTTACCTATGGTAATAGGGCAAGGAAAGTAATATTAACTAAACTTAGGATTGATTTTATTTCTTGTGCAGGCCGATGAATCCCAGGGAATGAAGGAGGCTGTGAGTTTGCATCCTGTATTTATTTTATAAAGTAATGAATTGATAGAGGGGAAAAAATCAATATGATAAATCCTTTGATAGTTCTAGCTTTCTGATAGTTATCGAATATAACGTGAATATAGCTTAGATGTTATTTATGAGGGATACTGACTAGACTCTCTAGATCGGTTCTAGAAAATAGTCTCATTACTCAGACAAACAACAAAATCCTTCAAGATAGCCTAATAATTAATTATCCTTAATAATAATTAAGATAATATTAATTAATTATCCTTCAAGATAATAATTGATTATATAGCGAGATACCCTTCAAACAGATGTCAGTATTCATTATGAATAACACCAATGCCTCCCATCCATTTAATGCTGCCAATTTGAGTTGAATCTTACCATATAGAACCATTATATTTCTGCAATTATTCAGGTTCATCTTAAGGTGCGTACAGATTTACGCGCCGCGAACATGAGCAATACACTTTTAATCAGCTGATTATATATGTATTTTTACAGAAACGGTTAGATACAGATATAAAAAGCTTGGCATCAGCTGATTAAAAGTGAATTGCTCATGTTCGCGGCACGTAAATCTGTACGCACCTATATATTGTTCCATATACGTTCATCTATAATGATTACCACCAATCATGGTTCGACTGTCATGAGTTATATGGATTCCTTTTTTAGCTTTTTAATTTCAAAATTTCAATGCTGTATCACCAACAGTTTGTTTTGGAGTGATAAATGGGAATGTTCTAAACAGTCATTACTTTTCAAATAGTTTTGTAACGATGAGAAGGTGATTCAGTCGTTGTATAGTGAGGTCCACGTTATAATGACAGTGGAGAAGGATAGGATAACAAAGTTGCTGATCCTCTGTCTAGTCAATGCCTTCTATAGATGGTAGATGATACAGGTTTATTGATTCTATATTAATTGTTCATTCACGTTTAAAATAATCAATTACATTTTATCAATCAAGAAATTATATTTGAATGAAAAAGACTAAGAAAGAAAATCAGTGGTTTTTTGACAACTTCTTAGTCTTTTTCATTCAATATGAATAATTACCACAATATCAACTTCTCAACTACGAAAAAAAAAAATTATATTTGACCGAGCGAAGTGAGGTTTAAGATTCAAGTCAACGGTTTGGCATTTCTCTTAATGTTTGAATGTTTTAATGTTTATATGTTGCGCATTTACGGCGAAACGCGGTAATAGATTTTCATGAAATTTGACAGGTATGTTCCTTTTAAAATTGCGCGTCGACGTATATACAAGGTTTTTGGAAATTTTGCATTTCAAGGATAATATGAAAGGAAAAAGGAGCCTCCTTCATACGCCAATATTGGAGTAATATAATTATTGTGTGGAGAAGCCAGTCTATTTCTGTATTTCCATAAGGTCTATAGTTTCAATCAGGTACTTGTGGATGAGAATACTGCGAGAGGTCTACTGTTCACAGAGCTACTAGTATATTAATTGTTCATTCACTTTTAAAATAATCAATTACATTTTATCAATCAAGAAATTATATTTGACCGAGCGAAGTGAGGTTTAAGATTCAAGTCGACGGTTTGGCATTTCTCTATGTTTGAATGTTTATATGTTGCACATTTACGGCGAAACGCGGTTATAGATTTTCATGAAATTTGACAGGTATGTTCCTTTTAAAATTGCGCGTCGACGTATATACAAGGTTTTTGTAAATTTTGCATTTCAAGGATAATATGAAAGGAAAAAGGAGCCTCCTCCATACGCCAATATTGGAGTAAAAATCAGACTATAGAATTATTCATCATAAATCAGCTGACAAGTGATTACACAGATGTGTGGAGGAGCTGCATTTCCATCTATTGCTGTATTTCCATAAGGTCTATAGTTTCAATCAGGTACTTGTGGATGAGAATACTGCGTGAGGTCTACTAACTGTTCACAGAGCTACTAGGTTGAATTTAGTTCTGATTGCCTCAATTAATAATCTTAGACTATAGAATTATTGTGTGGAGAAGCCAGTCTATTTCTGTATTTCCATTAGGTCTATAGTTTCAATCAGGTACTTGTGGATGAGAATACTGCGAGAGGTCTACTGTTCACAGAGCTACTAGTATATTAATTGTTCATTCACGTTTAAAATAATCAATTACATTTTATCAATCAAGAAATTATATTATTCAATAATTTCATAATTATTATGAAATATTTTGTTAATTAATTATTAATATTGTTGAAAGCGATCTGGCAACTGAGCAAAGCGAGAAAGAGATAGCGCTATCTGCTTTGTTGAATGATAGACAAGGATAGCAATACCATCGCTTATCAAACACTGCTATTATAACTTGGATCTCACTATTTATTTATTTTATTATAACCTCCCTTTAAAATAAATAAATAAAATATGTTAAAATAAATATATACTATTTATTTATTTTATTATAACCTCCCTTTAAAATAAATAAATAAATAGTGAGGTCCCCGTTATAATAGCAGTGTTTGATAAGCAATGGTATTGCTATCCTTGTCTATCATTCAACAAAGCAGATAGCGCTATCTCTTTCTCGCTTTGCTCAGTTGCCAGATTGCTTTCAACAATATTAATAATTAATTAACAAAATATTTCATAATAATTATGAAATTATTGAATAATATAATTTCTTTATTGATAAAATGTGATTGATTATTTTAAACGTGAATGAACTTCATTTAATATACTAGTAGCTCTGTGAACAGTAGACCTCTTGCAGTATTCTCATCCACAAGTACCTGATTGAAACTATAGACCTAATGGAAATACAGAAATAGACTGGCTTCTCCACACAATAATTATATTACTCCAATATTGGCGTATGAAGGAGGCTCCTTTTTCCTTTCATATTATCTTTGAAATGCAAAATTTCCACAAAACCTTGTATATACGTCGACGCGCAATTAAAAAAGGAACATACCTGTCAAATTTCGTGAGAATCTATTACCGCGTTTCGCCGTAAATGCGCAACATAATTATAAACATTCAAACATTAAGAGAAATGCCAAACCGTCGACTTGAATCTTAAACCTCACTTCGCTCGGTCAAATATAATTTCTTGATTGATAAATGTAATTGATTATTTTAAACGTGAATGAATAATTAATATAGAATCAATAAACCTGTATCATCTACCATCTATAGAAGGCATTGACTAGACAGAGGATCGGCAACGTTGTTCTCCTATCCTTCTCCACTGTCATTATAACGTGGATCTCTTTCTCGCTTTCCTATAGTACTGTAGTGACGGACTATAGTACTGTATAGTGATTTTCACCTCGTACTATCAGAATCGGTTATACTTATATTCGTAAGTATAATGCTGACTACTTAAAATGAATCTAACTCAAGCTACTATACTGAGATCCACTTCGAACTGTCAGGATTGGTTGAATGAGAATCATTAATGCCATTCATAAGAAATGCTGACTATTAAAAGCAAATTTTACTCGAGTCACTATTATGAAGATTCATTTAAAACTGTCAGAAATAATTGAATCTGAATTCACCATAGTCACTAGTCAACATAAATGTGTAAAACGTTGACCAGACCAGACCTTACCTGGAATTACTTACAAGACTGTACACCTGAATGAAGCAGACAACTTTCTATTTTCTTCTTTTTGTTTTCTGAACTAGCTAAGGAAATATCAAGATCACATCAGTTCTGTGCTCTAGATTGTGTAGCCCTATCCTTTTCTATTAAACGAGCAGCTTCTGTTTATATGTTCAGATGTTTGGATGTTTATTATGTTTGTATTTCACCAGATCTCAAAAACGGCTCTAACGATTTTCACGAAATTCAGAACATAGTAGGTTTATAATATAAAAATTCGATTGCACCAGGTCTCATCCCTGGGAAAACTCGTTGAATGACATTAATATGATTATTATTATTCATCCTTGGAAAAACAGCTGATAATAGTTATTTCGTCGTCTGTTGGTGATGGAAGTGAGTGAGCGAGTTCATGTGTGTGGGACTGTGTCAAAATAATGACTCAGCTGTTGAACTTTTGTAATCATTCAATCAGGTACTCAGTGCCGGTTGCAAAAAAGCCGGGCTATTTTCAATCCTGATTAATTCCAGTAGATCCATCTTTTTGAAATGGTCTTCTTTGATTTGGTTCGCGTGAAGTTAATCAGGATTAAAATTTAACCGGCTTTTGTGCAACTGGGCCTTTGTGAGGGAAATTGTTGCATTCCTCTGGGAATTAATCTCTATTTACTGTGATTAGATAGAACATTTCTGTATGAATGTTATTATAACTTCTTCTTTCGTAAATTTTTTTTATGCTTTTGTACTCCAGAGCGAAGCTCGGTCCCCGATATTATTCATTACTATACCTTCCCAGTGAAGACTAAATAACTGGTGATAACTACAATAATCACGACCTTGATCGTCCGTTCGTATTTTAATAATATGTGAATATTTCCTATTTCAGTGATAATAATTTGAAATATTTCTTTCTTGTTTGGTTTTGAAGCATCTAAATTTGAAATCTACTTTGTGAAAATAATTTTATTATTCTCAAAATTTTATGAAGTGAGCAAGACTTAACCTATTTCGGACTATGTGTAACCTTATCTAAATTTGGGAGAGGAATAGCACAAGGTTTCCTTATTTTTTCTCTCCCTATCATTGATGTACTTATTGCATGAATCAATAAAGAAATATAGGGGCACCGAGCTTCGCTCGTTATTTATTTATTGATAAACAGAACACAATTCTTCAAAATGATTGGGGAAGGACAAACAGGCACAGCCCAAAACTGTTTCTTCCCCGAATTTTGATTTATAGCCTACACTATAAATGGTCCAAAAAGTAGGTTATGTTTCATACACTTGTATAATTAAGGTCCAATTTTCAGTCAAAATATTTAAAAACAGAAAAGTTCTAATTTAGATTGTTTACAAACGAAATTGAATAACAAAATAGCACTCACTAATCACTTAAAACTGTAAAATAATGATTATCTTTGAATATTATGATATACTCTAATTTAGAGTGATGAACCATGTAATGACAACAAATCAGATTATTTTGATAAAATTTCTAGATAATATTTCTCGCGAGATACGTAAGCTGATTGAATGATTACACAGTTGATCTCCCACACAGGCACACGCATCTTCTGCTATCGACAGACGAAATTATCATCTGTTCTTCCAAGGATGAATTATCCTTTTAAGTCCTTCAGCGAGTTTTCCCAGGGATGAGACATAGTGCAATCGAATTTTTATATCATAAACCTACTATGTTCCAAATTTCGTGAAAATCGTTAGAGCCGTTTTCGAGATCCGTTGAACATAAATAACCAGATATAAAAATATAAAGACATACAGAAATTGCTCGCTTAATATAATAGGATATAAAGAATTTTTGGATCATGGAAGATTATCTGTATTGTAGATGTACGATTTAAATTACTTGTAAGCTACTCTATAGATTCACTCATTGACAGGATGCAACTATTGAAATTGCCTTTACAACAGCATCATTTGTCTATAAATAGTTTATACTTTCCCAACTCCCAATATCAACTATGCGATCTTCAAGGACACGTAACTCATTAGTTGTTGGTATTATAATTTTCCAACGATTTCCATGTTTATTAATAGAAGAGCCATAAAAGAAATTGATGTTGTTAGTTTTCGAAATGGATGACCTAACGATTAAACAAAACGTAATTATCATCATCAGCTCATAAAACATTTACAGGTACAATTAATTCTTCATCTGAAACTCGCTGGCATATTTATTTATTTATTTATTTTTTTTTTATTTCATTGGCAATTACAGATCATAATTATAATAAATATAATATGATTAGGAGAAGACAACAGGCATAGCCCAAAACTGTCTTCTCCCAAATTTTAAAAGTAAAATAAGTTTCAAAAAGAATAAGGTTAATAGTATTACCAATTATTATCATTTTTTAGAAAATTTTGTAAATTTATAGCGAAGCAACTTAAAGAATTATTGAGTAGAAGAAACTGGTTGTTAAAAATTTATCTTAAGTTCTCTCTTAACAAATTTGGTAAGTTATTACAGTATTTATGAATTTCAATTGATTTTTCAAAATTCAGACACGTTTTCCTGAATGCCATTCACTGGGACATGATGTCATATTCTGCGGTGGCTCAACTCATTAAATTGAACAAGGAAAAGTTTAATCCTAATAATATTCGAGATTTTGAAAGAAGAGGACTGGTCTTGTTCAGCCGGTAATAATTTGTTGTGTAAGAAATTCACCAACTTGATATTGGGACCCTATAACGAAAGCATCGGCAATAATCGGATATTTTTTGAAGTTTGGTGTTCAAGTCCGTTTTAGCATAGCGAAAAAATGGAGAGAGGAAGAAAATACTGTAGGCTATTCTTATTCTCTCGTTTCAGATAAGAGCAATATTCGAGAAGAGAAATAAATACTGTATCAAAATAAGAAGATGTTTTTCATACTATTGGGAATTTAGAAGGACAATCTGAATAATAAATGTATTTATTCATTCATAAATGCACATAGGTGAGTGATATGTAGGCTATTCTCATTTTCTCGTTTCAGATAAGAACAATATATTTGAGAAGAGAAATAAATACTGTATCAGATTAGGATAAAGTTTTTCATACTATTGGGAATAAATTGTGAAAGACAATCGTAATAATATATGTATTTATTCATTTATGAATTCACAGGTGAGTGATATGCGAAGTTTCAGTTTGTGTTGCTTTAAAAGGCATTGAAACTCCACGCTGCTATTTTGACGGCTCGCTGAATCCAATAAGGTATATTGATTTTATTGATGGAAAATTTTATGATTACACAATAATATGTTGCCTCCCAATATTAAAAACGGAGTTATTGTTTATATGGAAAGGTAAATCTCTCCTTATCCCATCAAGGAATACCGTAAGATAATGATGATTACATGATGATGATTACTGTTACATTGAAATAACGTGATTCCTAACATACTAATCTTTTAGTTTGAG
This sequence comes from Nilaparvata lugens, assembly GCF_014356525.2. Lineage (NCBI taxonomy): Eukaryota > Metazoa > Arthropoda > Insecta > Hemiptera > Delphacidae > Nilaparvata > Nilaparvata lugens. The sequence continues at coordinate 94,296,648 of NC_052504.1, forward strand.
ATTAATTTTCTACTATTATTACCTTCACTATTTTCTGATATAGTACTTTGAAATTCATTCAATCTCTCTCACCACTCTACAATAATTATCAAACACTTTATCCACAACATCATATTCTCCTGTCAAAGCCAAATAATACTCCCTTGAGAATATATTTCAAATAATAGTAACGTCGTTGACACAAGTGACTGAAGTCGTTTTTTCTAATAGCAAAAAGTGATTTAATAATAAGCAGTTCGTGATGGAAAACAACATTGAAGAAAAGACTTATATATCTTTGAATAATCCTCTATAGCTCAAATAGTCAGTAGTCAAACTCTTCAATAGATGTCCTAAATGATACACAATGTTCATTCACACGAATAATATTGGATGAGTTTATTCATTCATTTGTCAAAAACAAAATACAAAAAAAAACTTTACAAAAATAGTAGACTACTAAGAGCTGGCTGGTTCCCACCTGCCAACTAGCGTCCTCCCTCCTAATTCTTTTATTACCCAGTAAAAGGCAATCAGTCGTATTTTTTGCCTTTTGCAGCTTTAATATAATGAGATTTATTAATAGTACTCACGCCATCATCTGGAACAAAACGGTGTTGGTAAAAAAGCGACCAACAGAACTTCCAGTAGATGATTCAATCACACCACAAGTCCAGTGAGAAGAACACTCGGCTCAGACTCCTTGTCAACAAACAATATTCACCAACTGCGGACCTGTTACGCGCGTACCGTCAACTAGATTCGCGGACACTACGTTGCGGACACCCGGCGTGTCGCGGCAATTGCAGACAAAAGTGGACTGCGGACCAAGGACCACTCTGACCGATGAGTATTCCGAATATTACTACCACCAATGTTGTCGCCCCACTACAGACTTGCCAACACCGCTCGCTCGCACGCACACACACGCCAAACGTCGAGTAGTTCAGAATCGCGCGCTGTATCAATATGGTCCACCGTATAGTGAGGTTCACGTTATAATGGCAGTGGAGACAGATAGGAGAATAGATTCACCTGAGGATAGCGCTATCTGCGAATCGAGTGATAGACGAGGATAGCAACATCAATGTTGATCGTGCGCTGTATCAATATGGTCCACCGTATAGTGTGGTCCACGTTATAATGGCAGTGGAGCAAGGTAGGAGATCAGCGTTGTTTAAGGATAGACCTATCTGCGATGTCAATTGATAGACAAGGATAGCAGCACCAATGTTGATCACCCGCAGTATCAATATCGTCTACTAGTATGGGTGAGGTTCACGTTGGTATGGCAGTGAAGACAGATAGGAGATCAGCGTTATATAAGGATAGCGTTATCAATTTATACATTGTAGTGAATGTAGTTAATCAGTGTGGATGCGATTATAACCGCACTCCACACAAAATAATAAAGAAGAATAAGAAAACAAAAACAACTTATACAGAAATTAAACAAACTTCAGAATTACATGCTAAATCTTGAAATAAAATACTAATTATTATATCATTATAGGCTATTCGTATTGTCATTATAGGCTATCTGCGATGTCGATTGATAGACAAGGATAGCTACACAAATGTTGATCAAATACTGTCATTATAACATGGACCTCACTATATGAAGATGATACAAAGAAGATGATACTCATCGATTGGAAGACAAGGATAGCTACACACATGTTGATCAAATTATGCCATTATAACGTGGACCTCACTATAGGAAGATGATACATAGATGATCACAAAAGATGATACGAAGATGATACAAAGATGATACGAAGATAATACAAAGATGATACGAAGATGATACAAAGATGATACGAAGATGATACTAAAATGAAACAAGGATGATGGGACAGGAACATTAATGTTGATCAAATACTACCATTATGGCGTGGATCTCTTTATACGAAGATGATACAAAGATGATAAGAAGATGATACGAAGATGATATAGAGATGATACGAGAATGGTACAAGGATGATGAGAAGATGATACAAAGATGACACAAGTATGATAGACAAGGATAGCTAAACAAATGTTGATCAAATACTGCCATTATAGTGTGGACCTCTTTATACGAAGATGATACAAAATGTTCATTCACACGAATAATATTGGATGAGTTTATTCATTCATTTGTCAAAAACAAAATACAAAAAAAAACTTTACAAAAATAGTAGACTACTAAAAGCTGGCTGGTTCCCACCTGCCAACTAGCGTCCTCCCTCCTAATTCTTTTATTACCCAGTAAAAGGCAATCAGTCGTATTTTTTGCCTTTTGCAGCTTTAATATAATGAGATTTATTAATAGTACTCACGCCATCATCTGGAACAAAACGGTGTTGGTAAAAAAGCGACCAACAGAACTTCCAGTAGATGATTCAATCACACCACAAGTCCAGTGAGAAGAACACTCGGCTCAGACTCCTTGTCAACAAACAATATTCACCAACTGCGGACCTGTTACGCGCGTACCGTCAACTAGATTCGCGGACACTACGTTGCGGACACCCGGCGTGTCGCGGCAATTGCAGACAAAAGTGGACTGCGGACCAAGGACCACTCTGACCGATGAGTATTCCGAATATTACTACCACCAATGTTGTCGCCCCACTACAGACTTGCCAACACCGCTCGCTCGCACGCACACACACGCCAAACGTCGAGTAGTTCAGAATCGCGCGCTGTATCAATATGGTCCACCGTATAGTGAGGTTCACGTTATAATGGCAGTGGAGACAGATAGGAGAATAGATTCACCTGAGGATAGCGCTATCTGCGAATCGAGTGATAGACGAGGATAGCATCATCAATGTTGATTGTGCGCTGTATCAATATGGTCCACCGTATAGTGTGGTCCACGTTATAATGGCAGTGGAGCAAGGTAGGAGATCAGCGTTGTTTAAGGATAGACCTATCTGCGATGTCAATTGATAGACAAGGATAGCAGCACCAATGTTGATCACCCGCAGTATCAATATCGTCTACTAGTATGGGTGAGGTTCACGTTGGTATGGCAGTGAAGACAGATAGGAGATCAGCGTTATATAAGGATAGTGCTATCAATTTATACATTGTAGTGAATGTAGTTAATCAGTGTGGATGCGACAGGCACATACTGCTCAAAACCGCACTCCACACAAAATAATAAAGAAGAATAAGAAAACAAAAACAACTTATACAGAAATTAAAGAAACTTCAGAATTACATGCTAAATCTTGAAATAAAATACTAATTATTATATCATTATAGGCTATTCGTATTGTCATTATAGGCTATCTGCGATGTCGATTGATAGACAAGGATAGCTACACAAATGTTGATCAAATACTGTCATTATAACATGGACCTCACTATATGAAGATGATACAAAGAAGATGATACGAAGATGATACTCATCGATCGATAGACAAGGATAGCTACACACATGTTGATCAAATTATGCCATTATAACGTGGACCTCACTATAGGAAGATGTTACATAGATGATCACAAAAGATGATAAGAAGATGATACAAAGATGATACGAAGATAATACAAAGATGATACGAAGATGATACAAAGATGATACGAAGATGATACTAAAATGAAACAAGGATGATGGGACAGGAACATTAATGTTGATCAAATACTACCATTATGGCGTGGATCTCTTTATACGAAGATGATACAAAGATGATAAGAAGATGATACGAAGATGATATAGAGATGATACGAGAATGGTACAAGGATGATGAGAAGATGATACAAAGATGACACAAGTATGATAGACAAGGATAGCTAAACAAATGTTGATCAAATACTGCCATTATAGTGTGGACCTCTTTATACGAAGATGATACAAAGATGATACGAAGATGATACGAAGATAATACAAAGATGATACGAGGATGATACAAAACTAATACAAGAATGACACAAGTATGGTAGACAAGGATAGCAGCACTAATGTTGATCAAATACTGCTTTTTTAGTGTGGACCTCAAGCACTATAATTATGTAGATGATACAAAGATGATATAGAGATGATACGAAGATGATACGAAGATGATATGAAGATGATATGAAGATGATACGAAGATGATACGAAGATCATACGAAGATGATACAAAGATGATATGAAGATGATACAAAGTTGATACAAGAATGATACAAATATGATACGAAGATTATACGAAGATCATACGAAGATGATACAAAGATGATATGATGATTATACAAAGTTGATACGAGAATGATACAAATATGATATTAAGATGATATGAAGATGATACGAAGATGATACGAAGATCATACGAAGATCATACGAAGATGATACAAAGATGATATGAAGATGATACAAATATGATACGAAGATGATACAAAATGATACAAGAATGATAGACAAGGATATCAACACAAATGTCAATCAAATACTGCCATTATAATGTGCACCTTACTGTACAGTGCCAGCACTGTGCCAGCACAAACTGTCAGAATCAGATGAATGAGTGCTGTGGTATAGCATTTACAAGATATGCTGACAGTTTGATGCTATAGGAATTTAATTTGTTGATTTCCTATGTTGAAATTGATTAAATGGAACTAGATGAATGATGAAATATTTTTGATGTTGGAATGACAAAATTGAACTCTGGATGAATATGAAAATAAAACTGTTACAAGTGATAAACAAACTATGCCGGTTGAAAACATCACAGGTAGCAAGTCTTTGACAATGAAATTCGCTTGAAACTGTCAGCCTGGGTTGAATGGGCAGCGTTGATGTAGCAGCTATAATGAATTCTGACATTATCAAGTGAATCTCAATAACTGTGACAGATTCACTACTAAACTTTCAGCCTCTGTTGAATGGGAAGCTTTATTTATTTATTTATTTATTTATTTATTTATTCATTTATTTATTTATTTATTTATTTATTTATTCATATGCAAATACAATTCAGGTAAAAACAACAGGCATTTGCCCAAAACTGTTTCAAACCTTAATTTAGAATACACAGTCTAAAGGTTATGCTACTTACGTAACTTAAATGATAATATTATTCAATATGTTGTGTTATATACGATCAACATTATACATTGCCATGTTGTATTATTTGTTTTATAATAATTAACTTATAGTTACACTGGTAATACAAATAAAACAATAAGTTGCATATTGAAAATAATGTATTCACCTTTAATGTCAACTCATAACAACGACAATACATTGAACACATACACACACTAGATCAGCTCACACTGCCTGCTTGATCATTACATAACATTATCCAACACTTCCCCCTTTTTAATGTAGCATATATAGGTAACTAGCCATCAGGCTTGCTTTGCTCGCCATATCCGTCCAGCCAGGGGGCTCCGTCTGGACTGGATCGTCCAAAAATGAGATCAGCGGGCTCGCTTCACTCGCCTGCATTCTTCATTTGAGCATGCTTCGATTTTGAAAACGCTGATTTTGGGCGTATCTTTGATGAAATATTAAAGTCACCTCATCACAAAATTTTTATACCCCAGCTAAACCTCTGTACCAAATTCGAACCTTTTCTGTCTATTGCTTGATGAAAGATCTGAGAAAACGCAAAAAACGCTGGAAAAACGATAGTGAATGTTTTTGTGATTTTTCTGGCTTCAAATTTATCAAGTTTTTTAATATTTTTCAATTTATTAATGCATTTTCAAGTGTAATAATAATTTGTTTCATCTTTCTGATCAACCGAGATACAAAATTTTTAGTATAATGTTCATTACTATACAATTATTTCCAACATTTTATAACATGAGTTCAAAAGGCTGCTTTTTAAACGCAAAAAGTTTTATACCACGATTATTGGCACTTTATAAAGTATACCCACACAAATATTGTTAATCTGTGTTGTAATGTTCATTTTAAATTCATTCAGTGTAGCTTATAAGATTAACTTATTTTTTTAAACCCTTTCCTTTAGGTTAAGCCACAGGATGCGTTTGGTAAAACGGTTCATGAAGGTACACTTTTTGCTCTTGGCAAAACAACATGTTCACATTAACGGTAGCCTACTCAAAACAAAAATGCAGACCTGTGGTACCTGCACACCATAAATTACATAATATAAATTAGGTACTGATGATATTTTGCGGTAACTACACAACAATTATTATAAAAACCCTCCATTTTCATACATGTTAATATGAATGTGCGCGACTCAATGAACGCTCTGTATAGTATAACACATTGTAAAATTCTGTTTCAGAAGTTGTTGCTGCGTCTCTGGAGATTTCACCAGCAAGCTGTTTGAAACCAGGGTGTAAGAGTGGCTCTGGCAGGCTGGGACCAGAATGTAATTTATTAAAACTTCAAAAAATAAAAGAATTGACTAGAATTTATTTGTCACGTCTTATGAGATTGTAGTGGAATAAAAATGTATTTTCAAGTTGTATTCTACTGTTTTTTGCTCACCTTATTTCCATATTTTCTCAAATTTCACTGGGAATGCCTGCTCATAAAAGTTGTGTAACCACAATCAAATTTATCATGCAATTTATTCATTAAAACAACCTTGAACCAATAACAGATAAATAGCTTACACTTTGCTAGCATTCACTTCACTCCCTTTTATCATGATTATTTATAGAGATGATGTGGAACTCTCATCTATCTAATGAATCCTATCTATCTAATGGGAATCTCACACCTGATCTTATTAACTGCTAGTTCAGGGTTATTTAATGAATGGAATTGCATGAAAAATGTTATTGATGATACATAACTTGGATAGTACAGTGTATGGAAATGAATGTATCACACAAATAATACATGAATAAATTAATGTGTTTGTCAATAACTAGATGTATTAGGCAACATGTATAAATGAGTTACCTCAATTAAATGAGATATTTGTATGAATACATATAATAGATGAAATAGTGTGACATATTTACGTATCAATCAATACATAAATTAGATTTAGTTTTCAATACATAAAATAGATGTATAGGTCAATACATAAAATAGACATATTACTCAATACATCAAATTTATGTATTGGACAATATGTATATTTGACGTATTATTCAATACATAAAATAAATGTATAGGTCAATACATCAAATATATGTATTGGAATATATATACTATACGTATCAAGAATACGTATAGTATATGTATCAAGAAATACATGTAGTATACGTATAAAGAAATACGTATAGCATACGTATCAAGAAATATGTATAGTATACGTATCAAGAAATACGTATAGCATACATATCAAGAAATACATATAGTGTATGTATCAAGAAATACGTATATATACGTATCAAGAAATACGTATATTATACGTATCAAGAAATACGTATATATACGTATCAAGAAATACGTATAGTATACATGAAAAGTCGGGACATTTATACGTAAATGGGACGTATTCAATATCAATGTTATACGTATTATTTACTTTGATTGACATTGGCTAATACATAAATTTGACGTATTATTTACGTCTGTGTGCTGACTGGGATACTGTAGCCGAAACATGTTGTGAATAGAAAATTTTGAAAAGGGTACTTGAATTTCTATTTTTATTTACAGAATGAGCCAATTCATGTTCTAAGCCTCCATTCACATGTATTACGATAGGTATTTATTGAATAACAATAAATCAATAGCCAAATCAATAACATCAATTGAAAACCAAAAGTCTACATCAATAAACTGGATTTTCCAATAAATATGCCATTGTAACAAATCCAAGCAGAATTATTCATTATTGGAATAAGCAAGGAAATATATTTATTTATTTATAACAGAACAAAGAAGACTACAGACATTAAGCCCAAAACAGTCTTCACTACAATTTACAATCGTATTATGCAATTTACTAAAAAAATAAGAGATACAGTACATGCAATTTACAAATACATACGAAAAATATGAGGAAAGCATAAGCAATTGAAAGTAATCTAAGTATAAGTAATAAATACAGAATGAGGATAATAAGTTATGAGAAGAATACTTATAAAGAGCATAAAAACAGGTCAAGGGACAACATGTACCACTGTGGAAAGAAAATTAATAAAAACAGAGGAAAAATAATAAAAATGCGTTACAAATATTCAAGTAAAATAGTTGAGGAGTTTAAACTGTAGGTTTGATTTACTCTATAGATTAATTTTATTGTTACCATTATTACTATATTGATTTACTCTATTTAGCATCGAATTCTAGGCATGTGGTAAATGTCCCAAGGTATTTTGAATTTTTGTATAACAGTGCTAATAATAATAATATCGAGTGACCTGGCTGGCTCAGGTCTGGTTTCAGAGTTTTCAGGTCGCAACTGATCAATTTCAGGGCCTCTGACATGACCTAACGACTGCTTTTTAGGCAGCCGGGACCGACGGCTTAACGTGTCCATCCGAAACACGGGAGTGGCCCGAGATAAATAACAGTGCTGATTGGATTGATATGCGGCTGCAAAAAATGCTTTATGAATAGGAGATCATGTAGAACCTCTGTCAATAAATTTATTTAAATAAATAAAAACAAACATATATCGTCAAATTCTACAATTTTATTTGGTACAGGACCATGGTTTCGTAACCACTCAGGTCACAGGACAGTGACTCAGTTAAATTTTTAAATAAATGAAATATTGCAAAACATTTTGTTGAATCTTCCCAATTATTCTCTCATTTCAATAATAGCTTGAAGGTATTTTTCCTCTGCAAAAATAATTCGCTTTGCAATATTATTATTGAGGCTCTACTGATTAGATCGTCTTCAGCTCTATCTCTGTGAGGTCAAGAGACCTCATACCTACAAATCACGATATTCAAAAATTTTCACTTATTCAAGTGCAAGTGATATAGATATTTCGTCAATACGTGGGATCAGAAATAAATTGAGAAATAACACTCTAAATAATTTTTACAAAATGAAAACAGTGGTATTTCTCCATGAGAGCTCAAACATATATAATCAACAATTTAATAATCAGAGGAGATTCTATCAATTTAGTAGTACTGTCAAACCGGCTAACTTGGGACAGTTTAACCCCTTCCCTTCAATTCCAACTTACCAGCTGTCTGTGCAAATCATTCCGAGTTCTGGCGTTGTGGATTTGTTGGGAACACATCATCTATATAATAAGAGAGAGTAGGGTTGTGTTTGTTCGTGTGTTCGTTTGTTCGTTTGTTCGCATCAAAACATGTCAACTTGTGGATTACATACCGGAAAAACGGGAATGATTTAGATCTCCTAATTTTGAACATAGATTCTAAAAATATCAATCTCGTGCACCTGGAAGCCCAAATTTCATTTCTCCTTCTAGATTTTTCAGAATTAATGTTCAAACTTCATTAATAGTACATACGATTTCATAAAAAAATCACCAAATCATATGGTCGGAATTAAATTTTTTTATTATATTAAAGAACTGGATTATACACGTATACAGGTGTAAAGTAGTATAGGAAAATTATGTTTGACGCATTCAATTATGTTTTAATTGAAAGGTGGTCATATTATACATGATTCCTATACAGGATTTCCAGAGAAAAGATATGGTGAAAACCGCACATCGATATCTCAAACCTTTCAAAATTTATTCTCATTCATTTCCTTTGTTATAGTATAGAAGATAATAGATAAATGGATGATATATCCATCTATCTATCATCTTCTATTCTATAATAGTGGAAAGGACTGGCTTAAACACGTATACACACGTGTAGAGGATAGGGGAATTATGTTTGACGCATCATCACGTCTGAACTACTGGACTGATTTACTTGAAATGCTGCTTATGAATTCTTAATCAACCGAGGATTCTTATAGGCCTATTTTCAATTCTTCTGGATTTAATTACGCCAAGTTTTAAAATAGACCCTTGCGAAGCACGGGTACCTGCTAGTTAAGAATATTTAATAACATTTTGAACATTTAATTAACAGCTAAGATACTTTTTTAACAGTCATAACAATCTACTATCTCTGACCTAGAAATTGAGCCTTTAATAACTTCTATTGTGAACACTCAATTATTAGACACAATTATTTAATTATTTCACAGTTAAGTATTTTTATTTTGAATATGAAACATATTATTCAAAATCTTATGTCCCAAGTTAGCCTTCAACCACTCAATTGTCTCATCTCAGGCAAATCATATTGGTAGATCTTATTCCATGATTAACAATGGAGTTCAACAAATTTTAGAAATAAAATGAGAATTAAAACATCCTATTAATCAAAATTTCCTTGCCAAAAGCATTTAATCACTTGGATACTGGAGGAAAAACACTCAAATAATAAATTTTTATTAAATTGTGCCATAAATATAAAAAACTTTTACTCTCATCCAACGATGAAAATTGCAGTTCAAATTGAAAAAGTTGAGTTTTACTGTTAATAATATCAAGTTTTAAATAATCCGTATATATATGTGTGCATGTAATATTTTCCACGTGTAAAGTAACTTACTCATTCTTATGGCACTGCAGTATTCAATCCCATTTAGCTGCATCCAACTTCTCTTTGCAAGATAATTAAAGAACGGGTGATTAAGCACGAATTTGATTCTCACTATTGTTGAGAATATTTTCATAAGCGTTTCCACCAATCTAAGCTGCGTTTACACCAAAGTTATTAACAAAATGTAAATAACTTAATCCTTATAGATTCTATTAGATTGAACGGAGCTTGATAAACACATATGGTCATCATGTGTATGATAAGTTATATCCAATCTAATAGAATCTTAAAGAACGGGTGATTAAGCACGAATTTGATTCTCACTATAGTTGAGAATATTTTCATAAGCGTTTCCACCAATCTAAGCTGAGCTTACACCAAAGTTATTAACAAAATGTAAATAACTTTATCCTTATAGATTCTATTAGATTGAACGGAGCTTGATAAACACATATGGTCATCATGTGTATGATAAGTTATATCCAATCTAATAGAATCTTAAAGAACGGGTGATTAAGCACGAATTTGATTCTCACTATAGTTGAGAATATTTTCATAAGCGTTCCACCAATCTAAGCTGAGCTTACACCAAAGTTATTAACAAAATGTTAATAACTTAATCCTTATAGATTCTATTAGATTGAACGGAACTTGATAAACACATATGGTCATCATGTGTATGATAAGTTATATCCAATCTAATAGAATCTATAAGGATTAAGTTATTAACATTTTGTTAATAACATTGGTGTAAACGCAGCTTAGATTCAGAATGTAACTTGAGTACCGGTATTCGAAGTTATTCAAATTTGATTTTTTTTTAATTTCCAGGCACTCTAAATAGTGATACATAGATCGTAGTTTGGTAGATTAAATTATGATATTCTTCCACCATTCATCATTGTAGCAACTGAATTCTAACATTATTCAATAATTGTGGAGCTTGCAAGGGTTGATTCTTATTATTTATTATTTTACAAAGGCGACTGTCTAGAAATATTTAAAGCCTAGGTGATGATGATGGGATGAATGATAATACAATGAAGGTAGAGTTGTGAATGAATAAAAATTATAGGTTATGCTATCCACTTGAATTGATTTGAGTCCACTTTTCAGTCCAGAAAAAAATGAACTAGAAATTTTGAATTTGATTGGCAGTCTAATCGTGGAGATTGAACTCAGAAATATAGAGATGCAATATAGGAGATTTTAAATAGATTATCACAGGTAGTAGATTATATTAGTAAAGTGATAGTCAGGAGCTATCAAGCTTGAACAAGAAAAAACATTCTATCCTGCAACCTTGAACAAACCTGAAAAAACCTAATACATCAAATTCTAATAAACACAATGAATGAAAAAGACTAAGAAATTGTCAAAAAACCACTGATTTATTGATAATTAGAAAGATCGGTCTTTCTAATTATCAATAAATCAGTGGTTTTTTGACAATTTCTTAGTCTTTTTCATTCAATATGAATAATTACCGCAATATCAACTTCTCAACTACACAAAAAATAAACACAATGGACTGTCGTCGAATTTATTTGAGGAATCTCTTATCTGTAAGGCGTTGAGACGAGTTGAATTATAACTCAGAATCTTTCTATCCTTTTAGAACTCGGAATTCTAGAAAAAAATTCATCCTTGACCAGAGATTGATTGTTTGTCATCAAACCTAAACACTCTTCAGAACAAACCGCAAAACAATTACTATGCATTCATCATTAGTCTCCGATTTATTTATCATATTCATGAACTAGGAACCAAAGCTGGTAGTTAAGTATTGTTCGTTAGTTCCTAAACCATAAGTTACAAGTCATCTACATTATCCAAGCCAATCTATTATACTGACTCCTATAGAATATACAGTAGACTTCTATAGACAGCTATGGCGAGTCTCACTGCAGATTGTCAGCATTGATTGGATAGGACACCTCTATTTTTTTATTACAATGGATGCTATCAAGATGGTAGGTAGATAGTTATTGAAAATCACTGCAGACAATTTGCAGGTTCCTCGACGAATGTTAAATTTCCATTTTCAACACTCAGTGTTTTTAAGTGGTTCTTGTGGCTGTAATGATGTTTTTTTCTGATTGAACTGAGAAAGATTTAACTAGGAAAAATGCTAAAGTTAATTTGAATGATGTATGATGATTGATGATGTTTATTCATTATAGGGATTCTATCATGTAGGATTGTTGAGCTTGGATTGTAATATGTTTTTCCTACAGTTACCTTGAAAAGTGGCCATTCCTGCACTGATTACAGAACGCAAAGAATAACTTTTCCGCTCTAGTGTGGGAAAAATTTTTTCTGCACTCCAGATTTGCAACATGGTAACGCAAAATAGTTAGTAGGTTATATGGAGCACCAGTGCAGCAAAATCAAAATGAAGTTGGTAACAGTGACTGTGGTATAGTGAGGTCCACGTTATAATAATATTGAGGACACCGAGTTCGTTGTCCACCACATCAGTGACAGCCGCCCCTTCATTCAAACACTACTACATTATTCTATTTGACGATAAATTAAGGTTTTTATTAATAACAACATCACACACACACAAACATTTGATAAATTTCAGGCAATTTTACCCATAATTACCCACTTTCCATATTCAATGGTAACTGTAGGAAAAATTTAATGTGAAATACGTGCGCAAAGTTCCTCTGCTGCGCTCAAGAAACCATTCCGCTTCCGTTTCTTTCGGTGCAGCAAACTGTCACTTTGCGCACTAGTTGCACAAATAACTATTGACATATCTTCTTAAAATAATATTGAATGAAATCAGGGCTACTCATTTTTATTTATAAAAAAGAATAATAGTACGGTACGGTACCCTGTTTTTGAAAATAATAAAATAATAGATTGAGAGTTCAAATTTTAACAACTGGTTTCAGTGTTCACACCATCTTCAGGTTTATATTTCAAATAAACGTTTTACTAATAGTTTATAACATGTATATAAGAAGCATGATATCATAACCTTAACTTTTGGAAAACATTAACATTTCATCAAAATCTTTGGAGAGAAATAGTACAGGCTCAGCCTAGTTTTTTCTCCAATGTCATAATTGTATTATGATTATAGTGTTTTATACAATAAATGAATAAATCTTGTAATTCAATAGATGAGAAAATTTTTAGATTTGTTTGAAATTGAAATTTTTTTCGTGTTAAATTTCTTCAGCTGTAATTCTTGAAAGAAGAATAAAATCTATCTTCCTTAGAATTTAAAGCAATCTGTTTATCTTTAGTTGTGGCTTAAGCTGGGTTTACACCAGAGTTATACAAAATGTTAATAACTTAATCCTTATAGATTCTATTAAATTGAACGGAACTTGACAAACACATAAGTTATGTTCATCATGTGTATGATAAGTTATGTTCAATCTAATAGAATCTATAAGGATTGAGTTATTAACATTCTGTTTATTGTTGGTGTAAACGCAGCTTCAGCCACCCAATTAACTAATGATTTTGTAGAATTCAGGATTAAATGGAGTGTCACACATCTTTGATAAATTAAATATATTTCATTACATATTGCAAACATTTTTCAAATCGGATCACACATATCCAAAGTGCCGTATGGTCTAATGTTAGATAATAAAACGATTATAACTATACACGATTTGATCATAAAACGATCAATCACTTAAAATTATCACTCATCACACAGAGTTGTTGTCATATCGCTTGTGAGGTAGCACACACAAGAGAAAGTTTCTTAAAATAAGATAGTTCTTGTACTATTGATGTTTATTTGAACTGCCTCGGATTTCTGTCACGTCTTGGCTTCAGGTTTTTGTTCAGCGTTGGCTTCTGTGTAGAGATCCAAATCTTTACCAAGATAGCAGACGACTCCATCAAGAACTGCTCCAATGAATGTCAATGCTGTGAATAAAATGAAATATTTTTGAGATAGTGTATGAATTATAGAGACAAATACATTTTTCAGGAAGGACGGCTTGAAATTGAAATGTTCAGAATTAAATTCTTGGTTGGTAACCTTGCCAATGAATATTATATTTTAGTGTTTATTTTTGGAGATAGTGTTTAAATCACAGAGACAAATGAATTTTTTAGAAAGGACTGTTTTTAATAGAAATTTTCAGAATTAAATTCTTGGTTGGGAACATTGGCAATGAATATTATATTTTTGTGTTTATTTTTGTGTTTATTTTTGGAGATATAGTGTTTAAATCACAGAGACAAATGAATTTTTTAGAAAGGACTGTTTTTAATAGAAATTTTCAGAATTAAATTCTTGGTTGGGAACCTTGCCAATGAATATTATAACTTTGTGTTTATTTTCGCAGTAGAATTACAGGAAACCTACTAGTTACATGAATTTAAAAACCTAAATCATGAAAATAATTGAGCTACAGTAAGGAAATATCAAGATCACATTAGTTCTGTGCTCTAGATTTAGTGGCCCTATATTTATTACCATACTTTTCCAGTGAAGACTAAATAACTAACAATAACAACAATAATCACGACATTGATCGTCCGTTCGTATTTTAATATGTGGATATTTCCTATTTTAGTGATAATAATTTGAAATATTTCTTTTATGTTTGGTTTTGAAGCATCTAAATTTAAAATTCACTTTGTGAAAATAATTAAAGACTGAAAATTTTGTGAAGTGAACAAATACAAGACGTACAGTAGGTATCCTATTTTGGACTAATGTGTAACCTTAGCCTATATAAATTTGGGAGAGGAATAGCACAAGGTTACCTTATTATTTTTTCTATTCCTATCATTTTGATGATGTACTTATTGTAAGAATTAATGAAATAAATGAAATAAAGCTTAAAAAACGAAGTCGTCAATCACAAAATTTATACTCTACTCTATAGTCTACTCTAATTTTAATATTCTATGTGATTTTGAGAAGCAGTCTTTACCATAGGTACATACCAAAAAATCCACAGAATTATTTATTCTATTAAATTTTATGTTAGTAAATTATGATTGATTATAGAAACTAGTCGTGTTTCATATAAAGACTATGTGAAACCTTATATAAATTTGGGAGAGGATTGCACAAGGTTACTTTATTTTTTCTCTTCCTATCATCTTGAAGATGTACGTATTGTAAGAATTAATGAAATCAATGAAATGAAGCTTGAAAAACGAAGTCGTCAATCAGAAAATTCATACTCTATAGTCTACTCTAATTTTAATATCCTCTGTGATTTTGAGAAGCAGTCTTCACCATAGGTACATACCAAAAAATCCATAGAATTATTTATTCTATTAAATTTAATGTTAGTGAATTGTGATTAATTATTATAGAAACTAGTCGTGTTTCATATAAAACAAGATAAAAAGGACTAGTGATTTTCTATGATAATTATAAAGATCCAAGTAGCCCTATTTGAATAATTAGGTTGATTAAATTGTGATATGCTTCCACCATCCATCATTGTAACAACTGAATTCTAACATTTAATTTTTTTGGAGCTTGAAAATGCATCATCCAATGTAAGCTTAATGCTAAATTCACTGCTCCATAGTGTTTTTCTAATCTTGAAGAAAATAAAGAACCTCAAACTTTTTTAGTGATTGAAATTCTCTAAAATTTTTAGTGATTGAATTTCTCACATATCAAATATGATTTAAGTTACAATTAATAAAAATATTAAGATAGCCCTACACAGGAACCCTTATTTTTAGTGGAGGCCTGTAAATAGATTACACATAGAACTATAAAGAGTATTAATAGTCCTACAGTAATACAGCAATTTGTTGGATTAGACATATACTGTTCTCGAATCCATCATTGAATATACTTGTTTCAAAAAATGACAATTTTCTATCTATAAATGTATACTTTGAATATCTCTTACCTGCAGCTGTGATATTGACTCTAAATCTAAAATCTTCCCTGTTGTACAACCAACAGTTGCCTCTCTCTCCACAGGTTTCATCCCATATAGTGCACGTTGAATCTGGAAATAAGAAAAGGTAGATTATCAGAAGTATAGATCACAGATAGATAGATAGATAGATGGGAAATAGATTTAACGAAATAATATAATATAGAGAGAATCTATTGCGAATGATGCCTATGAGAAATATGATTGACTTTAGAAGTAGCCACGCCCCCTCTGCCTTTCTTGCACATGCAACAGGTGGTTTTGTGAAAACAGATTTTTGATTTTAGCTTTGTCCACCTGGACCTTATTCTACTCTTGTATGATGGGATACTTTATACTTTATGTCTAGAATACCAGAGATATCTGTATTCTAGATAGCTTGCTTGATGCTAATCTAGCTCTATCTTTTGAGATGCTGACCATAACCAAAAATCATACCAGTTAAATTTTACAGGTGTTTTTATGAGAATCAGATATTTGTTTTTAGCCCCGCTTCCATTATGATTTTTTGCCTGTTCAAGTACACATAGGTTCAAAGATTACTCTTTATTGACCGAGCGAAGAGAGGTCTAAGATTCAAGTCGACGGTTTGGCATTACTCTCAATGTTTAAATGTTGCGCATTTACGGCGAAACGCGGTGATAGATTTTCATGAAACTTGACAGGTATGTTCCTTTTTTAATTGCGCGTCGACGTATATACAAGGCTTTTTAGAAATTTTGCATTTCAAGGATAATATAGAAGGAAAAAGGAGCCTCCTTCATACGCCAATATTAGAGTAAAAATCAGACTATAGAATTATTCATCATAAATCAGCTGACAAGTGATTACACAGATGTGTGGAGAAGCCAGTCTATTGCTGTATTTCCATAAGGTCTATAGTTTCAATCAGGTACTTGACGTGGATGAGAATACTGCGTGAGGTCCACTGTTCACAGAACTACTAGTGAATTCGCTCTAGATTTTACCCTTGAAAATCGTTATTCGATCTTGAAATTTATCCTATTCTAGATCAACACTTTAACAATATTTATCAATTCAATGAAAAATTTCAGGTTCATCATTCCGATTTGTAATTGAAAATTATGGTACTCACCTATGATGTAGCCATACAAAATGGGTCCAGGAATGAATGCCAGTAAGCTGATAAGTAGAAGTGATAAGCCTTGAGCAAAGGATTTATCCAACTCATCGACACATCTGTAAATTTAGATTTCAAATAAATGACAGGCTTCGAAACTGTGATACAGTAAAGTTTTTGAGTCGACCCCATTACATTACCTCAAGCAATAAACGCTCATTGAAAATAAATTGAAATTTAATTGAAAAATTCGTTATGAGGCGGAGTTAGGACTTTAAAATCCTCTCTACCACTCAGCCTTAATTCATTCAAATGTACAAGATCCTTTTCAAATTTCAAAGAAGAAAGGTGTATCAAAATAACTTTATTTTTGGAAATGAATTATTCATGATTCAAGTTCTCCAATAATTTATATTATTCAATTCAGTACATGATATGAGAGTGGCTGTTATTTTAGGGTACGAATTCATGTTTTAGGCTTGAATGGATAATATAAACCAATAGAATACCTACTATGAATGCTATTGTACTGCCTCTTTCAAGGAACTTCAATAGTTATTAGATAATAAATTCATATTATCTTACAGAATGTAAATAAGCGTATTGTAATAATTGAAGTAGAAGACGATAATTCAGCTTGAAGTAAGATGACGATGATTATAATTCAACTCAAATTTGGTTAACAAGAAATCAAAGTGTAGAGTTCTTCCAAGCCAAAATGTATTTCAAATTAGCTTGAAGAATGGAATGATTCAACATACAGTAGGCCTATATATACAGATACTTTCATCTAGAACCAGGAATATTACAGATTAATTTATTCTTGTTGATAATGGTGGAGCATTTTGAATTGAATATCACCTTTTTTTATAAGGGGTAAATGGTGCTTGCTATAAATAAATTTTAGCTCCTACAGCATGTGCTTGTCTTGATAAATTTTGATACTATATGCATCTATATATATAAAAGCGAAATGGCACTCACTGACTGACTGACTGACTGACTGACTCACTCACTCACTCACTCACTCACTCACTCACTCACTCGCATAACTAAAAATCTACCGGACCAAAAACGTTCAAATTTGGTAGGTATGTTCAGTTGGCCCTTTAGAGGCGCACTAAGAAATCTTTTGGCAATATTTTAACTCTAAGGGTTGTTCTTAAGGGTTTAAAGTTCGTCTTTTAACATGTATATTCTTCTTCTCCCAATCGCTTAATTATAATTGAAATTTCCATATCATATGTTACTATATAACTATAATCTAGATAGAGTACCTCT
Organism: Nilaparvata lugens; assembly: GCF_014356525.2. Classification (NCBI taxonomy): domain Eukaryota; kingdom Metazoa; phylum Arthropoda; class Insecta; order Hemiptera; family Delphacidae; genus Nilaparvata; species Nilaparvata lugens. The sequence continues at coordinate 94,315,338 of NC_052504.1, forward strand.
TCGAAACAGTTGTTAACTGGCAACTAAATTAATAATTTTGTCAGGTTGGCATTAAGTTGAGTTGACTTTGTTAGGTTGGCATCAAGTTGAAGATTTAAATACATTTATCGCGGAAAAATTGATTGGGCACTGCTACTTCAATCCTGGGAATATTATATTACTAGCCGTTAGGCTCGCTTCGCTCGCCATATCCGTTTAGCCAGACGTTTAGTCTGGACCTCCGACTGGATTGTCCTAACATATGATAAAAATGCTCAAATGAAAAATGCAGGCGAGCGAAGCGAGCCTGCTGATCTCATTCTTGGACGATCCAGTCGGGTGTCCAGGGGGCGAAGCCCCCTGGCTAGACGGATATGGCGAGCGAAGCGAGCCTGACGGCTAGTGATCTAATAACAACGAGAATAGAAAAAAGTTTTTCACATTCAATAACAGAAAGTTACTCAAATAAAAAATAAAAAACTGAAAAGAAATTTGCAACTTTTGGCAGATATTCCATTCTACTAGAAATCTATTATAATAAAATCAAGTTTTATTCAATGACAACATCTACATAACAAATTTCATTATACAAGTGATATTACATATAATTGAATACAATATTGTCTGAGAAAATTCTTGTCTAGTTAATCAAGGCTCCATTTTGATTAATTTCTGTATACACTCATGCCAGTACGTTGCACAAAAAAGCCAGTTAAATTTTTATCGTGATCAAATTTCTTGTAAATAAATCAGAGAAGCACTCTCTTCAAATAAGTCGAATTCAATCACGATTAAAGCTCAACAGGTTTTTGTGCAACCGGGCCTCACTCTATGTTCGATAACGCATAATCTCATCTTGAACTGTCATTTTAGCTCGAATGGGAGGAGTCCATGTTATTTGATAGGATTTCTGCCAGTTTGAAATGAATAAATAAATAAATTAAATTCAAATAAATTTAATAAATTAAATATTTTTAATAAATTAAATTCTCACCTGTAATTGACTAGAATGTTGCCAATCCTACCAGAGCTTCCCAGAAAGTGCATAATGCAAGTTATCGAAATGAAAATGACAAAACTTTTGTAGCAGTCATTATTGCACGGCCCGTTTTCCAGCGTGATGGTGGGGTCAACATTGCCGTGATAGACGTTGTTATCATTCACGTCTTTTTTCATCCCGTCAAATTCGAAGATTTCCTCATTGATGCAGCTACAGTTTCTGTATGTCTGAGAATAAAATATGTAATTGGAAAAAATTAGAATAGTTTTTAGATAGTGTCTCAATAGCTGAGATAAAGATAACATGAGGTGAGAGCAAGAAATATATAACATATAAGCACAGCCAAGGCTTCATGAGCAGTTTGGAATTGTAAAAGCCTGAGGCTAAACTTAAGCCAACATTTTGATTTATACTATAAAATATCGGGGCACCGAGCTTCGCTCGTTATTTATCTAATGACTTTTGATAAACCGAACACAATTCTTTAAAATGATTGGGGAAGTACTAAAAGGCAAAGCCCAAAACTGTTTCTTTCCCGAATTACACTATACACTATAAATAGTCCAGAAAGTACAGTAGGTTATGTTCCATACACTTGAATTCAGGTTCAATGTTTTGTTCAAACATTTGAAAACAAAAAAATTATAATTTAGATTATATACAAACCAAAGTGAATAACAAAATAACACTCACTAATCACTTAAAATTGTCAAATAATGATCAACTTTGAAAATTATGATAAATACTCCAGTCTAGGAGGATTATCATGTCATGTCAACAAATCAGATTATGTTGATCAAATCGATTAAAAATTGTCTAGCTAGATAAAATTTCTCGCTGATTGATTATGATTACACAGCTGGAAATAATTCTGTCTCTCTCCCACACAGGCACACGCATCTTCTGTTATCGAGAGACGACGAAATTATCATCTGTTTCCCAAGGATGAATTATCCTTTTAATGTTGTTCAGCGAGTTTACCAAAGAATGAGACATTGTGCAATCGAATCTTTATATCATAACCCTACTATGTTCCAAATTTCGTGAAAATTGTTAGAGCAGTTTTCGAGATCCGTAAAACATAAATAACCAGATATAAAAATAGCCAGTTATAAAAATAACCAGATATATACAGAAATTGCTATAATAGGATAAATCATAATGTTGGTATCATATTAAAAGAGTATTATGTTTGTTGTAAGGTATACATTTTTAAATCTGAACGTTTATCAGGCGGCCTGAGCTAAAAATGTGAACTTCTCATCCCAGTGTTACTTATGAGTAGCACTCGACATAAAATTGGCTACCATATACAATTTTAAAATATCATATATAATACCCATTTTTCATCATCATATTTTGTCCAGATACATAATATCTTGAGCATTTATATTCTCAATACTTATCCAATCCTCAGAAATGATATGAAAGGCTAAAATATAGTCAATACTCATCCAATTCTTAGGAATGATATGAATGAAAGGCTGAATCACCGAGGAAAGAACCTTATTCTTTTCTTCTGTGGCTGAATATAGGTACTCAATATTCATCCAACTCTAAAAAAGATATAAAATGCTAACTGCTTATTTAAGTGAGAATCGATTCTCACTTATTCATCCTCCTGGTACACACATACACTACTTTTCAAATGAATAGTTCTAGATTAGTCCATTTTGGCTGTTTTCACAGCAGTAAAAGGAACCTATCGATTTATTATTATTATTCATTTACATTACCAATGCACAAATCAATAAATAAATGATTAGAAAAGGACCAACAGGCCTAGCCCAAAACTGTTCCCTTTCCAAATTTTGATTTGATCCTGTTATTGATTGTTCTTCCTAGAAACTAAAATCATCACTGTGTATCTACGATTTATAATTTATTTATTTTTCACTTAGATTAAAAAGCACCAGCCAATTCCAACTCATTCTCACACTTTTATTTTTCGTATGAGATAAATAAATTTGAAAAAAAAACAAAGTGTAATATATTATCTGTTAGACTACTGTTGAATAATGTGACAAATCTTACGATTTTTCATATTTATTTAATTCTCCATTTGTAAAAACAACTTGTCATTTTATTATCTTATCAAAAGTGATGAAGAAATTTGAAAAAAAAAACAAAGTGTAATATCTGTTAGACTACTGCTGAATAATGTGACAAATCTTACGAATTTTCATATTTATTTAATTCTCCATTTGTAAAAACAACTTGTCATTTTATTATCTTATCAAACAGAATAGAGTGTCAAATAGAAATGCCTTTTTATTAATTTGAAAAACAAGGTCTACTACTCTCGGATACTGTCGAGAACAGCTCGTATATTTTCTTGTGAGGGGGATGCTTCAAGGCTTGTGCGTGGGTAATGAGATGGATGATGATGAGAGATGAGTTCTGTTACTGTTGAACCTTTAAAATCTGAAGATATTATCTAATTATTATATTATTGATTTGTAAAAAACAGTTATTATTCACTACTAAGCAGAGCAGAGTGATAACTTACCAACTTTTTGTGTTCATTGTTCTCAGCTAACGTACACCCTGCGTGACAAGCGCTGTAGAATGTGGTGCCCTGCTCCGGGAGGCACACCGGACTGTACTTGACTCCTTCACAGCCGCAATTCCTGTTGCACTCGTTTATGATTTGTATCCTGTAATTCGCATGATTTAAAATAGTATACACCGTACTAATTGTAGAATAGAGCCTTGAATACTTATAAATGTATTCTTGATGTTGCTTTCCATGACGAAACACTATATAATAACTCTGTTGTAGTTCAGACAGTGTGTTACTTGTAAATATTTTGAAAAAAAAACACTCTCTTTTCTTGGAGTATTGAGGAATGCATTTCACTCCTGAAGAAGAGCTTCATCAGCCTGACACCAGGGGCGCTTGCTCTTATGGGTTGGACTGTGTGGCCAAAATGTGGGAAAATATTACATTTGATTTGAAGTTAAGTTGATCATTTAATAAGTTAGATTTGTAATTTTTGAGGTGTTTAAAAATTTTGTATTGTTCTAGTGTGTTAAATCTCTGGCTTCTTTGAAGAATGTGTAGGATTTCAGTATCTGTTTGTATGTTTTTGTGAGTGTGTCCTGTGGCTATTAAATGTTCTGCATGATGTGGATTCTGAATTTGAAATTCAAAAATTTCCTCCCGTATTACTGCACTCTACTCCTTCCGTATTCCACACTCCTTCGTATTCAGGGGTAGCTAGTTTAAAGAAAAAGTGAGTGTAATAATTTGATTGTATGGTGAGATATGTTGTGGTAATTCGCCATATTTGAATTTCAAATTCAGAATCCACATATGCAGAACATTTAATAGCCACAGGACACACTCACAAAAAACATACAAACCGATATTGAAATCCTACACATTCTTCAAAAAAGCCAGAGACTTAACATACTAGAACAATACAAAATTTTCAAACACCTAAAAAATGGCAAATCCAATTTAATAAATGATCAGATAAACTTCAAATCAAATGTAATATTTTCCCACATTTTGGCCACACAGTCCAACCCATAAGAGCAAGCGCCCCTGGTGTCAGGCTGATGAAGCTCCTCTTCAGGAGTGAAATGCATTCCTCAATACTCCAACAAAAGTAAGTGTTTTTTCAAATATTTTTTAATATAGTAGCTTCGTCTATATTGAAAACGAATTTTTCCGAGAAATAAACCACTCAAACCCATAGAGGAAAGATGGACTGGCAAATATCTTCATGATAGATGGATTCTCATAATGTAGACTTAATTCTGAAAATTTTGTAGAAATATAGAAGACATAAGTTAACCTCATTTCGGACTTTTAATGTTATTACCTAAATTTGGGAGAGAAAAAGTACAAGATATTCTTAGTTGAATGAAAAAGACTAAGAAATTGTCAAAAAACCACTGATTTATTGATAATTAGAAAGACCGGTTTCGGTTATTACACCATTGTCAATCTCTGATAAACTAAAACTAGATAAAAGAGCAGCAGAATTTATACTAGTAGGCGAGTACTGCTATTGGTCGAGGGCATGAACGCCTGCCATTGGCCTAGCTAGACAGTCTCCTCCCACTCAACGGTGTGACAAAATGGCGGCTTAAGCATTATCAATAAATCAGTGGTTTTTTGACAATTTCTTAGTCTTTTTCATTCAATATGAATAATTAACACAATATCAACTTCTCAACTACACAAAAAATATTCTTAGTTTTTCTTTCCCGATCTGTGCTTCATTGTGAAAAGGAATTGATAAAGAATAAAATAATAAGACTCATGATCAGTATTCTAATATGAATAGGCTTCATTATTAAAAGGTGAAATATTTGAATTTCATCGTTGATTTGATTATTATAAAAATAAATACATTCTACCCTTTTTCAAATCTTGTTATCTAAAAAAGTCTATACTAGTTGTTCTGTGAACAGTAGACCTCACGCAGTATTCTCATCCACAAGTACCTGATTGAAACTATAGACCTTATGGAAATACAGCAATAGACTTGCTTCTCCACACATCTGTGTAATCACTTGTCAGCTGATTTATGATGAATAATTTTATAGTCTGATATTTACTCTAATATTGAAGTATGAAGGAGGCTCCTTTTTCCTTTTATATTATCCTTGAAATGAAAAATTTTCAAAAACCTTCTATTTACGTCGACGCGCAATTAAAAAAGGAACATACCTGTCAAATTTCATGAAAATCTATTAGCGCGTTTCGCCGTAAATGCGCAACATATAAACATTTAAGCAATTAAACATTTAAAAATTTAAACATTAAGAGGAATGCCAAACCGTAGACTTGAATCTTAGACCTCACTTCGCTCGGTCAATAAATCTATAATGTAGATTCATAGTTAGTATTCTAATATGAATAGGCTTCATAATTGAAAAGTGAATTATTTGAATTTCATCATTGATTTGATTATTATAAAAATAAATACATTATACCCTTTCCCAAATCTTGTTATCTAAAAACGTCTATATAAACACTACTAGTTTCAGCTTTCAAGACTTTTTTATATATAATTGTATATGTTGATTGAAGAGTTGAAAAACCTCTACTGAAATACATTGAACGTTGAAAGTGGAATAGAACGTGTAAACGATCTAATTAAAATCGTATCTTGATATTACATTGATCTTCCTTTTGTCCTTTTGATGTACCACAAAGTTATATGAGGATGTAATATTTTTGTGTTTTTGCACTTTGGAAACCCAAATCGAATGATCTTATCAAACCTCTCTTTGGAGTAATTCAATAGGAAAGAAATCCTGGAAATTCCAGTAGCCTACGATATTGTAAAGTATTTCAATCCACAAGAAGTCTTTTGAATGAGAATTTGTTTTTCGTCCCACTTGGATGTAATGAGCTGGTTTACGTGCGTCATATGGAGGCCGAAAGTGATTGTTTTCTGACCAGGCCGGTAAAATTTTTACGGCCCTAGGGCTGTAAAATAACCTTGAAGTCAGCTGATTCTGATTTGATGTGAACGTGTTTACAAAATAGTTTATGAAACGGAATCAGTTTATGCTTCTAGAATTGAATAAAGTATTTTGTAATAAGATACTATCATTCTATTTGGATAAATGAAATACAAATAAGATATTATAAACTATTCAAATTCAATTTTCAGAGTATAATAGAATCTAACCTCAAACCTCCTACTAAAGCGTTTATCACGGAACATGGTTGATAAACGGAATCATTTTATGCTTCTAGAATTCAATAAAGTATTCTGTAATAATATAGGCCTTCTATCATTTTATTTAAATGAATAAAATACAGATAAGATATATATTATCAACTATTCAAATAATTCGATTTTCAGAGAGGATAGAACTTCTAACCTAAACTTCCATTGACATTCAGATCACATCAAATTTGCCAAATTTAAAGTGTGCTAAAACAGCTGATCAAAAACTTTTTCAAGTGTGATAAACCAGCTGATCAAAAACTTTTCATTATTTGTGTTTATCATTCAATAATTAAAACATTTATAATAATATCATCTTATTGTCATTTGGAAGAATAAAAAGTATAAACTCAACCTCTTACATAATTGAACATAATCTTTTAGGTTATTTAGACAAATCAGAATAAAAAATAAAAATACTTGGACAATTTCTTGATATTCAGATTACCTCAGATTTGCTAGAGCTATGACCTTCCACTTTTGCTTTCGGAAGTGCTTATAATAGACAACGAGAATAATTATTATTCTCATAAATATATTGTTTATTTTTCTGTGTGGCGAAAAATAACGTTCTCACCATGGGCAAAAATGTTTTTCCGGCTCTCCGAGGCCTACGGCCTCGGACTTGAAAACCGATTTCGAGCCAGAAAAGTCTCATTTTCGGCCCTAGGTGCGAAATATACTATTTCGTCCCACTTGGATGTAATGAGCTGGTTTACGTGCATCATATGGAGGCCGAAAGTGAAAACGGCTCTAGGGCTGTAAAATAACCTTGAAGTCAGCTGATTCTGATTTGATGTGAACATGTTTACAAAATAGTTTATGAAACGGAATCAGTTTATGCTTCTGAATAAAGTATTTTGAAATAAGATACTATCATTTTATTTGGATGAATGAAATACAAATAAGATATTATAAACTATTCAAATTCGATTTTCAGAGTAGGATAGAACTTCTAACCTAAACTTCCCAAGTCGATGACAACAAGCATTGTTGACGATGATATTCAGATTGGCCAAATTTCAAGTGTGCTAAAACAGCTGATCAAACAACTTTTCATTATTTGTGTTTATTATTCAATAGGTCTAATTAAAACATTTATAATAATATCATCTTATTGTCATTTGAAAGAATAAAAAAGTATAAACTCAACCTCTCACATTATTGAACATAATCTTTTAGGTTATTTAGACAAATCAGAATAAAAAATAAAAATACTTGGACAATTTACTGATATTCAGATTACCTCAGATTTGCTAGAGCTATGACCTTCCACTTTTGCTTTCGGAAGTACTTGATGAATAATAATTCTCATATATATATTGTTTATTTTTCTGTGTGGCGAAAAATAGCGTTCGTACCACGGGCAAAAATGTTTTTCTGGCTCTCAATCTTTTCTAGTCCTCGGCATACGGCCTCGGACTTGAAAACCGATTTCGAGCCGGAAAAGTCTCATTTTCGGCCCTAGGTGCGAAATATACTATTACCTGTTTATATTGCTGCTGTCATATCCCATCAGACTGCTACTTTTACAGCTAATAAAAATGAATGCCAACTCGCCAATCACAAAGGAGATGCCGACAACAACATTCCATGACAAAAGGAAAACGGGCCTCGGTCTGAATTTCGATATGAGGAAGCCAGATCCTAGGAACGCTATTGTCATTGACAGAATTGTGGTTGGACCTGTAATAGAGAATTGTAATTTTTTTATCTTTTTTTCAAAAAGAGAATTAACATCTTACATGAAAACACATCCTTGAATACAGTAATTGTGAAATTGTAATATATTTGTGACTATTCAATTGATTCCATTCAATTTAAAAATATTAAACTCTATTACTTGCTCTATTTCTTCATTATTATCATCATCATCATCATCATAATTGAAAAAAATTCATAATTCTATCAATAAGGCCAAGAAAATTGATATTTTTTTTGCTTTTTATGTATGGAATAGAATAAATTATAGTACCTTTTTTCAAATTAATAAAATAATAGGTTACAAATACAAACCTTTAACAACTAGTTTCAGTGATCCACACCATCTTCAGGTTTAAAATTTATTAAAAAAAAATCACTAAAACTAGTTGTTAAAATTAGTATTTTCAATCTATTGTTTTATTGATTTCAAAAAAAGGTAGGCCTACTATGATTATATTATATAAATAAGAATAAGTAGCCCTGAATTCATAAATTTTAAGAAGATATTATTTTTTCTGTTCATTAAATAATTAGTTCTTCTAAAAAAATGTGGATAGGGTAATTTTACTGCTCATCAACATATTTCTATCATAGTGTTTTATTCTAAAAAGGGGTTCATTTCTTTCAAAACTTGAATATTAGTAATGAGCTACAGTACAAAAATGAAATTTATATAATAATTATAGACATGTATGCATATTGTTTTGAAGGAAAAAATAAACTATTGATTGTTTGATTGATTGAACGGTATACTAAATCAAAGAGATTATAATTTGCTTCCATAATACCATTGTAATGATATCTTACTGTTCAAAATAAAATACATTTATCACGGAATAATCTTCCTCCAGTTATAAAGCTTAGTGACTGAAGAAAAGTCTTTATTAGCTTACTTGTAAATTGAAAGTATTTATATTTTACTAACCAATAATGAAGCTAGCGTCGGCAGCAGAAATTTGGAATTGGATTTCTAAGTACTTGGTAATGTAAGTTATGTAGCCTGAGCCTCCAAGGATGTAGAAAACACCAGAGAAAATATTTATTATCAGTAACTTGTTCTTCAGTAATCGTGCTAAAGCGGCTGGGAAATCTGAAACGAAAAAACACTTGCTATAAAATAGCCCAGTGACAATAAAAAACCAATAATCTATCATTGATGAGACAATTCATGAGTCATTTCACTTATTCAATGACCTTTTTCATAGCTGATTCCTTTCTATTCATTATTAAATTGAATCTCATTCTCCTTTATTGTGATTTATAACTTCTACTTGGATATTTCAGAAAGAAAACGCCACAGAGATCCTGGATTCAAAATGTCTAAAAAGGAAATGCTTATATTTTCCTGGAGCCGGAATCCGTTACAAGTATTTTATATCAATAATTGAGTATTTTGATTGAAGATTGATCAATAAAATTGATTTCACTTACCGAAATTAAATTATTTATTATTTGAGTGTTGACAATACGCCTACTCATCTGCCGTTGAATTTTAATGAGTATAAAGTAGTAGTTACATATCTATGTAGGTGAAAAGAGAACTTTTTTTAATTAACACTATATAGGGGATACAAATAACTGGAAAGTATTAGGCACCTAACCCTTCTGCAATATATTAACCATTATTATCGTATTGTATAACCGTTTTTATTGTATTGTTTTCAATTTGATGAAATTTATTTGATTTTGATTATTGATCAATAATTTTTTTCAATTGAAACATTTCATTATTACAATATTATTGAAACATATAATTATTTCATCAATTGTAAATGTAGCTGGATTCGAACTGCCAAGACGGACGTGGGCGGCCCTCAACAGGGTTAGGACTGGCCACGGGAGATGCTGGGCTTTTCTTAATGACTGGGGCAGTTTACCTTCCCCTGTTTGTGATTGTAGAGAGGCTAGACAGACGATGAAGCACATCATCAGAGATTGTAATATACGTGCCTACCAAGGCGATTTGAATGATTTTATCTCGGCTTCTCCACAATCACAACACTACATTGACAACCTCGACATCAAAATGTAGTATATTTACTATATTTTATAACCTATGACAACGGTCTCATGACAGTGAAACACTAGTGTTTGTGTGCGTCTATACACATAGACGTCTATGTATATATGTGCCATACGCTAATAATATAATAATAATAATAATAATAATAATAATAATATAATAATAATAATAATAATAATATAATAATAATAATAATAATAATAATAATATAATAATAATAATAATAATAATATATAATAATAATAATAATAATAATAATTTTTCCTTTCCTTTTCCTTTTTCCTTCGTCCTGGTACCCCAGAAGAAGGGAGTTTATTATAGAAAATATAACAAACAAAAATGAAAAATACACTTATAAAAGAAATCTTACAACAAAACAAATGAAGAATAATAAAAAAAAGCAAGAATGACAAAAGATAAGAAGATTCCCTTTCAGTAGAACATTTCAAATATTATAAACCAGACGAATTATAAATTCTCCAAAACCTTCTAAAGAAGGTTTGACTGGAGGAGTCAAGTTTTACATTATATTAATATAATAATAATAATAATAATAATAATAATAATATATAATATAATAATAATAATATAATAATAATATAATAATAATAATAATAATAATAATAATAATAGAATAATATACAATGAAATATCCTTAGATTATTGAATTTTCCACTCTTTTATAATTTAATTGTAAATGTTTGCTCAGTAAATTAGATACAAATTTTATAAAGTGGAAAATATTAAATTCTTTCTGGACTAGTATATGAATCAAAATTCGGGGGAGAGCAGTTTTGAGCTGTGCCTGTTGGTCCTCCCCAATTATTAAAATGGATAATTACGTATCTTGAATCAATAAATGAATTATAAATTCTATCTTGATCTTCTCCTTAGTGTGTAGCTTCTATAGTCAGGTCCACACTATAATGGTAGTGTTTAATTAGCAATGGTATTACTATCCTTGTCTATCATTCAACAAAGCGGATAGCGCTATCTCTTTCTCGCTTAAATTTATATTAAATACTTAAATTTATTCTATATCAATACCTCCCTGAAAAAAATCCATTTTTAAAAATTTGTACACAATTACAGTTCGCCGAGTGCATGATGAGGTCCACGTTATAATGGCAGTGTTTGATTAGCAATGGCATTTCTATCCTTGTCTACCATTGATCAAAACGGATAGCGCTATCTCTTTCTCGCTTTGCAATGTTACCAGATCGTGTTTTAAGAATGTACATTTAATAATATATTAACAAAATATTTTATCTTAATTATGGAAATGCATTATCAAATTATTGAAAAATATAATAATTTCTTGATTAATAAAATATAATTGTTTATTTTAAACGAGAATTAACAGTAAATATTACATCAATAAACCTGTATCAGCTACCGTCTATAGAAGGCATCGACAAGACAGAGGATCGGCAACGTTGCTCTGCTATCTTTCTTCACTGCCATTATAACGTGGACCTCACTATAGAGTTTTTGGTAGAGGCAAGAGATTTGTGATACATTAAAATATCGATATCTGACAAATGAATACCGTTACACAAAAGGTTTATTCATTTTCCAATTTCACCTAGATACTTTCCAATTTGAATAAAAATATTTATTATTAATATTGTGCTGTCTTTACCAGCATATCAAACATTACAGAGGTGAATAATATACAGTTAATGATCCTCTATTGTTAAAGTATTGGAACGTACAATATATGTTTATTAATTTGAACTAATATACTGTAGGCCACATAATGTAGGCTATATATACTGTATAATATGCTATTATATAATATGCAATTGGTAATTTAATCGTTATTAAGCCTGAATGTTGGGAGAGGAAAATTGAAACGTGGTAGCTTTTACTGCATTTTAGATTTTGAAAAAATTAATCCTCCAAATATCAAGAACACGGTGATACAGCTTGGAATTTTTAGGATTGATTTTGAAAACTGTTACCTTTCAACTTTGGAGCCTTCTGTTTTTCCTCGGTTATTTGAAAGGCTTCAACAGGATCCAAATTTGGAACAGTTTTCTCTTGGTCCAGTGAAATCTTCTGATTTTTAACATTATTCACAGCAACTCCCACTTGCGTCTTCTTGGGTGGCAGCTTCTTAGGGAAGCAGGAGATCAGGATTGAGAATAACAACATCACTGATCCAAGAATCATCCAACCTGAAATTCAAAAGTAGAGAATTAGAAAGTTTTGTCCACTTTATAATTTGTCATATTGCCCAAATTATCCACCAAAAATATGAAAAAATGGATCCCAGTAATTAGGCTACTGCTCTTACTTTTAATGGATCATTCTTCCTCAACATTCAACTCTTACCGTCTGCAAATTTATCTATTGGTATGATTTTTTGTGAATTTATATTGACTCGTTTCTCAATAATGATTTATAATGATATCGATCAATAGAAATATGTATCATTTTCCGTAGGCCTATATTATGAGTGAAAGGACCAACGTTTCTATCTATTAATGCTGTCATAAAAACGTAAAAAATCTAGTTCCGTTTGATCTGATAGAATTCATAATGACGGTAATATCGTACGAATAAAGATCGATGTGTCTGTGTACTGGGTCTTTAACTGTAGTTTTGCTGGGAATTTTGAAGCGTTTTTGAGAGTGGTGGCACATTATAATAAATGCAAATTTTTATCTTTAAGTGATTGTAGATTTTAGATTAGCTTTGAATTTAGAAGGTGCATATGGTCATTAAGATTGATTTCATCTACTGACCTGTATAGTTTTGCTGGGAATGTTGAAGCGTTTTCTAGGAGTTTTCTATAGGAGTCATTATACTAAATGTGAACATATCAGTTTTAAAGTAATTGTAGATTATTAGATTAGCTTCAAACTTGGAAGATGCCTTCTGATCATTTAGTTTGACTATATCTGACCATTAGTTTTGAAGAAATGGATTTGAAACATTTCCTGCTTTAACATTAAATAGATCAATGTTTCTCAACATTCAAAATCTCTTTCTGACTAAAAATTCATTTATTGGTATGTATTTTTGTGTGAATTTGTATTGCATGATTCCCCAATGATGATTCATAATGATATCAATAGAAATATGTCTCATTTTCCGTCAATTATGAGTGGAAGAACCATAACGTTTCTATCTATTAATGCTGTCATAAAAACGTAAAAATTTGATCTCATAAATTTGATGGAAAGCATGCATTGATTCAGTTTAAGAGAGAAATAATCTACTTATATTTCGATTTGGTGCTTTACAGTTTACTTTCTGGTAAAAAATGTGGTTGATTACTTACGGTACTTTTTCAAAAAATACATGGTCAACTACTGAATTAAAAACTTGATATTTTGTTAAAATATTTCAAATGTTTATACTTGAATAAATTAATTCATTTAGTCGTATGGTCCAACGCCAACACTAGCCTTGAAATTCTTCTCAGGAAATAAAATAAATAATCAGGTCTTAGACCCTCGTCTCCAAAACATAAAATATCAGTTTCAGGCCTAGCCTGAAAATTAAAATATTCGGTTCTTCTTCCAGAGTCACTCACAGTTCTATTGTTAGCTGCTTTAACCAGTCTACAGCTCTGTTTGTGGCTTCATGCAGCTCTCTTAGGTCTCCCTCAAAATAATGGATTGAGCATTCAGCAGTTATGTGGCTCATGGTTTGTGTTTGGCCACACTCACACAAATCTTGAATAAATTGAAATGATTACTAGGCTTTTTTATCTCTTGAACCGAATATTCTAATGTATTTCCTGGGGTATTCGATGATTCCCTGAAAGTTGATGTGTGCATTCAGTGAATTAATAATGATTATTCTTTAGGGCTACTCTCCAATTATGCCATTTTATGGCCGAAGCATGTCTTGATTAAATAGTTCTAAAAAGGGTACTCAGATTCATATTTTCATTTTCATCTATATTCATTATATTTATCATAATACGGGCTCTCAAGTGGTCAGCTATCTTAGTAGGTGCTTAAGGTGTGGGCCTATAATAATATGATTTCCAAGGAATTTAACATATGAAATCAGCAGTCATAAAATGATGAAATCTTTCAGATAACTTAGTTTTGTGAAAATTAAAAACAAAATGATTACCTAGCCACCAAGCTCCAAGCCAGCGAGGATCTTTCTGATCAATGATCGGAGTCAAAGTTGGGTCGATGTACAGCTTCAAGCACAAATATCCAACAACAAATCCAAAAGCTGGGCCAATCGTTCTCAAAGATAGAGTAAGGCCTGAAAAAGAAGATATGAGAGAATCTATCATACATAATATTTGAATACCAGTGCGAATTGAAATTGAAAGGATTTTTTTAAAGGTGTTTAAGATAGTCTATAGAGATTTTAGATTTTGGATGTGAATTAGCATTCTCTTCAACAATTATTATAATTGAAATTATCATGATTGATCAATGATGTAGAATTATTGATTTTTCTCTTCAAATTGTTTCAATTCAACACTAACGAAATTATGCTACTAGCCTACAGAATAGCTACAGAGTTGCTACTATAGACAGACAGACAAACAAAAGTTTATTTGTTGTTGGTTATCCATCTTGTTTCCACTATTATTATCACTATTAAATTTTATAAAACTTTAAAGTGAAAAAGCACTCACATTAATTGATGTGGCGACGTCCGTTTCGTGCTGGTATTGCACATTTTCAAGCCAAACAGGAACTCAGGAACAGGAGTTCCTGTTTGGCTTGAAAATGTGCAATACCAGCACGAAACGGACGTCGCCACATCAAATAATCTGAGTGGCTTTTCACTTTAAAGTTTCATAAAATTTAATAGTAAAAGTTTATTTATTTCAAAAAATAAAACATACTGTGCTCATTCATTGTAATACAAAAAGAAACTTAATAACCATTGTGTTCCAACATCATCCTAGAACCCAAATTATTTAAAAATAAATTTTAAGTAAAGTGTCTAAAATAAATGAAAGTATTGATTTAAATTTCAAATTTGAGTTTTATAAATCTTAATGTGGCTTAGGTTTCAAGGAAAACGATGAGAAACATAATTATACACACTTTTTTTTATGTATTTGAAACGACATGCAGTCGTTTCCGAGAAAATCTCGAAAAACCCTGTTTTTGACAACATTTTCGCCATTTTAGCCGCCATCTTGAATTGCATTTGATCGAAATTGTTCGTGTCGGATCCTTATAGTGAAAGGACCTTAAGTTCCAAATTTCAAATCATTCCGTTAATTGAGAGATGAGATATCGTGTACACAGACGCACATACACTCATACACACACACACACACACACACCACACACACACACACACACACACACACACACACCACACACACACACACACCACACACACACACACACACACACCACACACACACACACACATACAGACCAATACCCAAAAACCAGTTTTTTGGACTCAGGGACCTTGAAACGTATAGAAATATAGAAAATGGGGTACCTACCTTAATTTTTTTCGGAAAGCAATACTTTCCTTACCTATGGTAATAGGGCAAGGAAAGTATTAAATTTCAAGTAAAGTGTCTAAAATGAAATGAAAGTATTGATTTAAATTTCAAATTTGAGTTTATAAATCTTAATGTGGCTTAGGTTTCAAGGAAAACGATGAGAAACATAATTATATTTAAGGAAATGAGCACAATGAATAATATGAAAATGGTCTGCATGGGCTAGATGCCTGTGCGCAGACCAGAGTTAATAAAACATGTTTTTATAGGGAGAGAATATAGTATCAGAAAAATTTAGAATTTATATTTTTTATTTATAATATTTTCCTTCCTTTCGTTACTAAATAAGCTAACTTTAATAAAAGAATGAAACTGCAGATAGTAGGTAGGTTCCCTTCAGCACAAAAAAAATCATCAGTGTTAGTTTTGATGGTGACTATTGTAATTAGTTGAAATAATATTTTCTGATTCATCTATTCCTAATTGTAGTAAGAAAATCTTTAATTTTAATTTGAAATCTGTTTTGAAATTAATAGTGCCACTGTAACTTCCAGTAGTTAAACAATTTTCACAATAGCAATCTTCACAACCAATTAGCCTATCATTTGTAAACTAAAATAATTTTAAGAATATACAATAATATTTCCCTGATTATTGTGTATTTCACATTACACATTACATTTTAGTGAGAAAAATGCGTTAGACTTAGTGAAATTTGAAACTTTTGTTCTAAAAATTCTGTTATTCAAGTGTGTAATGAGGAAGCAGATCATGTTGAAATATAAACTATTGAATATATATTTTCTTTCATTGATTTCCCTACAGGATTTGCTTTCTCATGACTATAATGTCCAGAATAAAATGTCGATAGTTCACTGAATTTGGAGCTTACTAAAATGTGGATTCGAATGAATAGAAATCTTCAACGCTGTTCTCCATCACGAACTGCTTATTATTAAATCACTTTTTGCTATTAGAAAAAACGACTAGCAGTCAGATATTTTACAATAAATGAATTAATCACTCACTGTGACAACGAGATCTTTCGGCAGGTCCGCCATCTTCTTGGTTGTACTCATAGACAAGTAGAAGGATAGGATGGCAATTTTTAGTGTGCTGTTGGTTGTCTATTGGTATCAATTTGATTACCTTCTCAGCCACAATAAACCCAATAAAAAAATACAGACACTAATTCAATATACACCAATAGCACACTAAAAATTGCCATCCTATCTTTCTACTTGTCTATGAGAACAACCAAGAAGATGGCGGACCTGCCAAAAGATCTCGTTGTCAAAGTGAGTGATTAATTCATTTATTGTAAAATATCTGACTGCTAGTCGTTTTTTCTAATAGCAAAAAGTGATTGAATAGAAATCTCCACATTCATTATAAATTGAAGTTAGATTGATGTTTTGAATCGTGATCATCTTATAAAATGTTGAAAAATAACAATTCCAATGCTACTGTGAATTCTATAGAAATTTCTCCACTTCAATTGAAGTTAGAACTAGCATTATTCGAATTATTTCTCGAGTATTCCTCCTCTTGAATTGTTGAACGTGATAGCTGGAATATTCTTTGTCGTTTCTCCTAGAAATGTTCTCAAAAATATCTCTCCAACTCCTGATTATAAATATAAATTATAAATATTGTCTCAATATAAATTAATATGGGCAAAGATGAAAAATTACATAGAGAATGCATTTATTCAAATGCTAATTAATATATAATTATTATTGAACGAAAATCCTAAATAAATGCTGCAAATCACCCGAAGACCTCTGCTACTGCAGACATTGACAACAGGGCTAACATCTAGATGGAAATTCGATGAGAACTACTATCCAAAAATTATCCCGGGCTGGCAACTAATTTTTGGATAGTAGTTCTCATCGAATTTCCATCTAGCTGTTAGCTCTGTTGTCAATGTCTGCAGTAGCAGAGGTCTTCGGGGTGATTTGCAGCATTTATTTAGGATTTTCGTTCAATAATAATTATATATTATTTAATATGGGCAAGTTTTGTAATCGTGGATCTTCCATGATATTCTCTATAAAAATAATAATCTCTAACCAAACAAAACGTTCACCTACCAAGCAGCATGGGTGTATTTTTCTTCTTAGTATTGTCGTCAATGTACGTCTGACCCAGCGAATAGTATAACGTTGTGCCAATTCCAAGGAAAAACTGCGAGAAGAAAACTAGAAGCGGAGGAACTGATGAGAATTCGCCAACACTGTCATTGACTTTGCAGTGTGACTCCTCCCTGTTCTCACTAGAGCACAATAATGCGTCATCCTCTTGGCACATGCAACAAAAAGACATATCAAACTGAAAAATATTGTCAAAATTCAATTTACAGAACAATAAATTCAACAAGAAATATGTAGCTGAAAGGTATTAGGTGTTGCAGAACAATATTCACTTTACAAAACATTGTATGAGACAATATCAGCTGTGCTGAATAGTTAGTTGTGTTTTTTCTGGCTCTAAATTTTGTAAAATTATTCAAAAAATTTCCAATTAATGGTGATTTGAATGTGATATTTTTGTTTTTTATTTCATTTTCAACCGTCAAAATTTAAAAATCTTAGTTTTTGTTGTTTTTGAGAGAAAATGGACTAAATTTTAGTAAAGTGAAATCATAACCCTATTTTGGACTTTTAAAATGTTATCTAAATTTGGGAGAGAAATAGTACAAGGAGTATCCTTAGTTTTTTTCTCCCAATCAGTGTTTCTTTGTAAAAAATAAATATCTATGAATTTTGGGAATCTATCTCATCTTAATATTTATCATCAAACTGAAAAATATTGTCAAAATTCAATTTACAGAACAATAAATGCAACAAGAAATATGGAACTGAAAGGTATCAGGAGTATCATCACAATATTCACTTTACAAAACCATGTATGAAACAGTAGAAGATACGAATTTTGGAAATCTATCTCATCATAATATTTACTCCATGAAACACTTTGGAACAAGACATACAAAACTGAAAAATAAATACTTTATTAAAATGAACTCCATAGAACAATAAATTAATGAGACAAAACTTACAGTACGGAACTGATGAATAAGCTTATTCATTGGTTTTCCAGTTCATCCAGAAATCCAAAACACTATATTCACTCCAAGAATGGCATGATTTAAGTATGGAGAGCCTTTCTCACGGTATATAGAAGAAGAATTTTGATCTAAATACCGTGGCCTTTCTTGTCTATGATTTATTCCACTGTTTAAATATATTCATAGGATATATCTATAAATGTATCATTTATGTATAGAACTCATTTTTTGTTGAAGTTTATTGTGACGTGTGTTCCGACTCCATATTAACTTCTGTGAAACGCTTTATTTTGTATTTTTCTGTGTGACTATTGTATGTTTTATGTTTACTGATGACTATGTCTATTGCACTGTGTGTTTAATGACAATAAAGAATTCTATTTTATCCTATTCCATCACAACATTCTCTTTATATTTGGCCATCACTTCATATTACACCATTGAGAAAAAACTATAATTCAAACTGAAAATATTGTCAGATTCATCAGAATTTACTTCATAAAAACTTTGCGGCAAAGCATTGTCAAACTGAAAAAAGTTACTTGAAAAAATTGTCTCAAATCTTGCTGTACGATTTGATTTTTGATTCAAATTCAAAATTTCTAGTTTATTTATTTCTGGACTGGAAAGCGGACTCAAATCAATTCAAGTGGATAGCATGACCTATAATTTTTATTCATTCATAACTCTACCTTCATTGTATTATCATTCATCCCATCATCATCACCTCGGCTTAAAATACTTCTAGAAAGTCGCCTTTATGAAATAATAAATAATAAATTTAGATGAGACTTTCACGCATTTCAATAGAGTGAAATAGAAATTAATACTGTTTGTCAAATAACAATAATAACAATTTTTCATAAAAAATGGTACTGTACTGTTTGGTACACAAAATTTCAATATAATATGATATGTATTTTTGTATAACAGCATTCATAGAGTTCCTTCCAGATATGAGATATTATTGCGAAAAATTTGAACTTTCTAAGTTTTTAGGATAAGTTATCCAGTGTAATTCAATCTGAACTGTTAGCATTGATCAAATGAGAAGATCTGTGGGTGAGTATAAATTGAGTCAGATAATATTAAGACTATTGGACTATATAGTCTCGTGAAGTCTCGTATAGTCTCGTATAGTCTCGTGTATTAATTAATATATAATACTATAGTATTAATATAAGACTATATTAATATTAAGACTATTAGACTGTATATTGGGATTAGTTCAAAATCTTTCTTTTTATAAGATTGAAACAATCTTTAAAAGATCACTTATCACATTTTTCTTTGAATGCTAATAAAAGTAATAGGGCATGGTACAGTACAAGACTGACATGATGAATCTCTCATTTGAATTGAATGCAATTTTCGGGAAAAGTTAAATTGTGCACAATGCTTTCAATTATGGGCGTTTTCTTGAATTAAATAGAATGGGCTGTTGTTGGTATAGTCTTCTGATTTTCTATAAGTTTCCTCACATCATTATATACTCTTGCGTTTAAATGGAATGGCATTAGTGTCCGAGACAAAATAATTTAAAAGTGTACTGAGATTTTTTCTATAAGAGAGTTTCTAGGGTCTGCAGCAGCTCCTCCATGCGTACAAGGAAGCTTCCCTTGCATGAGAGTATTTATTGTCAAGAGAATTAATATTTATATTTTTATTTATATTAAAAGTAGCAAAGGCAACTCTTGCGTTTGTTTCTAGTCTAGATTGGAAACTAGATTTTGCTATACTAGATGACTGGATATTATAAAAAATATTGTTTGAATTTTTAAAAATTATCCTTATAGCCTACTACATTCAGGAGAACGTTGACAAATTGCCAATAAAGTGGGGAGCTATTCAAGTGGACTGGTAGATGAATTAATGTTTTGAAGAAGTTGAAATAAAGTAATTGGTGAGAAACAATCAATCAATCAATCAATTAATTCATTTATTTCACAAACAAACATAATACAGAATAAAAAAGAAAGATTTTTCTCTTTAAACAATTTTTTCTCTCCATCCTGCGAAATCTGTTGAGTCTGATATTAAGTATTCTTCTATGAATGATGTTTTTATAATGATCCTATAGATGGTAGTTTTGGAATTATTAAGCTGGTGTTACTGCTGTTCATCCTACTTACTAACTGTGTCTCACACACAGAAAACTTGTGTTTCACCACTCATACAGCTTGAACTTCTAGTTCTATAAACTATGAAGTATTTGAACAATTCACATAGCTACCGTATCAAAAATTCATTATAATCTCGAAATATTATTGAACGAATAGGAATTACAGTAAACCACTTCACTTATTTGTGAAATTGAGTAGACTACTTTTTTACTTTCCTGCCCTATTACCATAGGTAAGAAAAGTATTGCTTTCCGAAAAAAGTTAAGGTACCCAATTTCTAAATTTCTATACGTTTCAAGGCTCCCTGAGTCCAAAAAAGTGGTTTTTGGGTATTGGTCTGTATGTGTATGAGTGTATGTGCGTCTGTGTACACGATATATCTCATCTCTCAATCAACGGAATAACTCGAAATTTGGAACTTAAGGCCCTTACAATATAAGGATCCGACACGAACAATTTCGATCTAATGCAATTCAAGAAGGCGGATAAAATTGCGAAAATGATGTCAGAAACAGGTTTTTTTCGCGATTTTCTCGAAAACGGCTCCAATGATTTTGATCAAATTTATACCTAAAATAGACATTGATAAGCTCTATCAACTGCTACAAGTCCCATATCTGTAAACATTTCAGGAGCTCCGCCACATCTATGCAAAGTTTGATTTTAGATTTCCAATTATCAGACTCCACATACAATTTAAACAAAAAATTTCATGTGGAAAATATTGAGACTGAATATCTCTACAATAATTGTTCAGTAACTTTTTTACCTAAAATTTAAAATAAGCTCGAAATTCGAGAAAATATTATTATTTCAATTGCGAACTGTTGGCAACTGTTGATTCTATTAAATCATTCACTATGAAGAGATAGCAGACTTCGTGTGTCTCCAGCGTTATTGTCCTGTCACCAGCTGGCTTGGATTTTTGAATAGTAGACTTGAGATGCACGTGAACACTAGCGTCAGGTGATACATTTTCATAACGGCAAGGAAAGTTGTGTGAGTGCACCACACCAGATTTTTTCTTGAAGCTCTCTAATCTTGTTTGTCATTTACAATAGCTGCTGAGACAATGCAAAGCCGAAAGTAACTCAAGTGAGATTTTAATGTGCCAGCATTGCTTGTAAGGGAATAATTGATGCTATCTATATAATAAGAGAGAGTAGGGTTGTGTTTGTTCGCATCAAAACATGTCAACTTGTGGATTGCATACCGGAAAAACGGGAATGATTTAGATTTCCGAATTTTGCACATAGATTCTAAAAATATCAATCTCGTGCACCTGGAAGCCCAAATTTTTATTTTCCTTTTAGATTTTTCAGAATTAATGTTTAAATTTCATTAATGGTACATTCGATTTCATTAAAAAATCACCAAATCATATGGTCGAAATTAAAAAAAGGTACATCTGTTTCTATATTGCTTTCTACCTGAAAAACATAGTTTTGAAACTTCGTTTTCCTGATGCAATGTTTAGGCCTACACGTGGCATGGATTATTAATTTTTCAGCTAGAACAATTTTTGAGACAAATGCAAAATAAACGTCTACAGTTTGATCAATGCTGTATCGGCAATATGTAAACGCATGCAATATGTCTTTCAATGAAGGTGTTGTTATTTACATAAAGAAATTATATTCTTCCAGTTTTATTCAATTAAAATTTCAAAATTATTCGAGCCCTGATAGAATGACTGACTCACTGTACATAGGCCTATTTTGAATTCTTCTAGATTTCATTACGTCAAGTTTTAAGAAAGACCCTTGCGAAGCACGGGTTACCTGCTAGTTGTTTATAAGGATTGAAGTGATTTTGAAGTGAATCTTCAATAGTATAAGATATGATAATGAATAAATTCTCCTCTTACTGTTGAACTTGGTGGAGTTCATATCAGGATGACTGGTGAGGAACTCCTTGGTGAGCGAGAGAGCGGTGCTCCCTGGGCCATACAGGAAGTGCGGCACGGCTAATATGAAGCAAGAGGCAGCCGAGAAGGCGACGCCCCACGCGATCCACAGCGGTCGGTTCCTCTGACCGCCGTAATAGGTCAGCAGCAGTGATAAAAGCACCTGACTTACCTCGTTACCGCTCATCATGAAACCTGCAAACAAGAAAAAATCATTTACACATATAAAAAAATTAATATAATTTTATTGCCGCTCAACATTACAATAGTTATGGACAACGAATAATATAGTGAGTTCCACGTTGTAATGAGAGTGGAGAAAGAGAGAAAGATAAGAGAGCAGCGTTGCCGATTCTCTCCCTTGCCTTCTATTAAAGCTAACACCGATAATATATCTGATGAAATATCAATTTTCATTCTTGTTGAAAATGATAAATTATATTTTATTCGGCAAGAAAATTATTTTGCAATGATCTAATAATAGATTTTTATAATTGAGATTGGAAATTCAATTTACAAAGAATGGCCAAAAATAACTCAACAAAAAGTTATTTTTGGTTATATTTAGTAAATTTGAAAACTTCCTCGAAAATTGATATTTTTAGAAAATTTTTGTTTTATTCAATCAACAATACCATGAAGAATTTATCATCTGAGTTTCATTGTGTTATCTCTTACCGAATTTGAAATGTTCTATCTCAAAAATTTAAACTTTAGGCGCTCATATCTCAAAAAGTAATAATCGAAAAATGTTTTCCTGAGAAAACTTTTTCATTTTGATAGCTTGATGATATACAAATCCGAAAATATAACAATATTTGAAATAGGCCTATATCACATATTAAAATGAAATAATATATCAATAATTGATATATTATTTCATTTGTGATATATTTATTGTGATATATATTTCAAATATTGATATATTTTCGGATTTGTATATCATCAAGCTATCAAAATGAAAAAGTTTTCTCAGGAAATTGATATATTTGAAATATATCACCAGTAGTAAGTTCATTTTTAGACTTTGCACAGCTTTAGTTGTATTTCTACATTGTTAAAAAGCTGATCTGGCAACGTTTCGGGCTAGAAAAGGATAGCGCTCTGTCAAGGGTAAAAAACCAATGTTGATCAAATACTGCTATTATAATTTGGACCTCACTATACAATTTTAGCTTAGACTAGCCACTATCAAAGACATGTGTGCACACACAAATGTTCATCATGCAATCACACATGTTCGCTGGCATGTTTTTCATTAGCGACAGGCTTCTAAAATCAACCAATAACAATACATAAACCACTGCAAAATTACAAATTACAATAATTGTAACCTCAAAAAAAGTAGTGAAGACAGAATAAACAACAAAACATGGAAGATTCAAACACCTTATATCAAAAACCTCGAATCCCATCTCCAATGACACAGATAGTATGACGAACATGTGTGTTCACAAATGTTCAACACACTTTTCCCTACGACATGGCCACCATGTGCGTAGATCCTGGGGGGGGGGGCACGGGGGACGGTTCCCCCCCAATATTTTTTGGTATAGGTTATGTCCCCCGGAAAAATTAATTGTTTTTAATTATGAAAACAAATTTTCATTAGTACATTTTTTTGCACAAGAATTTAGTATGATCATCTCATTTAAGGGGTTCCTCTATTATGTTACAGTTTTACCTAAGTATTTTGTATCTGAAACTCTCTTCAAACAAGGAAAGTTACAAGAGTTACAATCAGAGAGATTTAAGACTTTGTTTTGAAAAATGTAATTACTCATGAGAATTAATGTTGATCTTTCTAACACAGTTTTAGCTATTAAGTATAAATTAAAGCTTTGTATGGTTTGTGAGAGGTGAACATTTCTATGGTTATTCAGCTACCCTGCTTTGGTTGGTAATTAAAACAAACAATACAACTAATGCTGTTTTTTCGTAAATAATTTGTATTTAGTAAAACTTAAAACAATTAACTCAGAATTTTATTTACCACTGCCAAATAAGAGGATTTAAAACAGATAAGAAGTGGAATATGCTTCAAAAACAATCATTTTATTGAGCTATTTTTCAAAAAATCCAATGGGGCCTCCCACACCCCCCTCGACTGAGGGGCAAGCCCCCCACATCCCCTGTACGTAACCCCAATGTCAAACAGCTATCTACGCCAATGGTGGCCGTAGGAATTGGACTTCTATAGACATTAATAGTAAAAATTTACCGAACCTGAGCCAAAATTAAGCTGTAGTTTTTCTGGGAATCTTCAATGTTTCTCGAGAGTGGTGACACATTATAATAAACCCGGAAATATCTCAAAGTAATGTTTGTTTATTAGATTTAGTTTAAACATTGGATTAGGTTTGAACTTAGAAGGTTCATATGGCTATTAGTTTGACTACATCTAACCAGTAGTTTTGCTGGGAATCATGAATTGTTTCTCAAGAGTAGTGTCACATTATAATAAATGGGAACATGTCTTTACTTCATATCTTCTACACATCTTTACTTCAAGTGATTGTAGATTTTAGATTGGCTTTGAACTTAGTAGGTGCATATTAATTACATCTGACCTGTAGTTTTGCTAGGAATCTTGAACCGTTTCTCGAGCGTGGTGAGAGTGGAGACGAAGTAGATGAACGCCATGGACTGAATGGTGCCCAGTAGACCGTAGACGACCAGGAAGCAGCGCGCAGTCGCAAACCGCTGCAGCCATGTCGGCCGGAACAGCGATCCAAAGCCACATGAGCTGCTACTGATACTCATTGCATCGGGTGCGGTCAATCAACACTGCAAACGATAAAGTATTTAAATAATTCTTATACAATTTTTTGCTCAGTGGGATTACTAAGGACTATTTCGTTGGGAGTAATCTGCTACTGATTGTCCTAATTATAGAGTAGAATAATAAACTTAGGCTATCCATTCTTATAAAATGCTGTTCAGAACAGTAGCCTACTGCTGCCTATTGGCTGCAATCAGTCAACACCGCAAATGATGAATCATTGTAAAACTGTATACAAAAGTATCAGATAATCCTTTTATTCATTAGACTACTGAACCAGACTAGATACTTGATTCTTTCCCTTATCATATACCGTACTCTTATTTCTCTATCATATTCTTCAGCTTTATATTTTTTCTTCTGTTCCTTCTTATCTTCTTACCTTTTCATCTTCTTCTTATTCTTGATCTTGTTCCTGGTGTTGTTCGTGTTCTTGTTCTTCTTCCACTCCACCAATATTCTTCTTATCCTCAAGTCTTCTTCTTCTTCTTCTTCTCCTTCTCCTCTCCACCACCCCTCATCGCTGATTGGTTGACAGTATTCGAATTTCATGTAGGCTACAGCTGGTAGCTCTACTTGATTCTGCCACGAGGTGGCAGCTGCTATTGGGTTTCAACTATTGGCATTGCTATTGGCATTTCAACTCCGCCCACTCTCTCTGCTGATTGGTCAACGATTCTCAGTTCTGAGTATAGCCTATGCCAGTGGTTCTCAAACTTTTTACTTCAAGCCCCCCCCCTGCATAATTCAGCTGTAAGCCGGACCCCCTACATGTATAAGCATAGGCTACTATACATGTTGTACGTATACGTACGTATATACCTACATATTTTACACTCAATATTTATTTAGTTGAGTTTTGCACATTCTATACATAACCCAATGTTGCAATAGTTTCAATCACATATTAAAACAACAAATTCTAAACAAACAATAAATTATCATTTATTCAGGGACTACAGCTACTATAGTACATAGTTGTTATTTTTGTTCCTCATAAAAATTAACAATACAAAGAGCGACAGTGTAAAGGATGAGCTTGTTTTTTTCGCACAGAGTTTGTTGAGACGATGTGTCAGCTCCGATAACGCTACTCTAAGTTCCTGGGTCACATCCAGTCTTGGTCTATATTCACTTTTCATGGTAGCTAGAGCAGAAAACCCAGTTTCACACGGATAAATTGTAGCAAATGGAGTCTATATCTTCAATGCCTTTTTACTCAAAATTGGGTGTTCCTTTTGCACATCAATCCAGAAGGATGTAAGAGAATATTCTTCAAACTTCATTTTAAGCGCAAAGTCACCTTGGAGATCAATGAGGTTTTATTTTTCTATCATGTTGAGGGAGCACTTATTGATTGAGAATTTGAATTTGTCAATATAAATATTTTATGAGTAAAATTACTCACATGTAATTTTGAAAATAGAACGATTGCTTATCGTAATTATTTTAGAAGTAAATTAAAAACATTCTTCAACTAAGCTTTGCGCCCCCAACACTTTGAGAGCCACTGGCCTAAGCAATTCTGTTTTCAGAAACTAGGTGGCAGCTGTTATCCAATCTGTAGTTTTTTTTTTTTTTAATTCTGATACATTGTTGTTCACTATTATATTACATTTATTCTGGTTGGTGAGTAGCTCACCAAGAAGAAAAAGAAGAACATAGAACAAGGAGATGATGATGATGATGATGAAGAAAATAAGAATAAAACTAGAAAAAGACGATGACATTTCATTTTCAATATGCAATAATTCTATTACATTGTACTCTCACTTATTTAAAATAAAAGGCAGTCATTCTATTCTATTTAATTGCCAATTTTCTAATCAATTATTAATATATAATGAACTTACTATTTCTGCACTCTGACGAAATTCGAGCTACTTTTAATCAATGATTTGATCAATTTCAGATCGAACACATTGTCTCAATATTCTAATGTTTTGACTTTTCATTTTTGAACTTCTTTCAATGACGAAGACAATGTGGGTGATAGATAAAGATATATTTTTTGAAAACTTGAAACCTTGAAACACTAATAACTTTGAACCTCCGTCACTCAACCAAGAAAACATATCACCACTGTTCTTATCCTCACTCATGGTGACAGCCTTTAGATCTCTAATAAAAATTGAGATCTCTTTTTATAATTATAGATATAACACATATTGTTACGATAACTCGAGCTTACGCACAGGCCTTTGTTGCCTATGTAAGCTCTTTCCTATCTGATACAAGAATTTTATACATGAATAAAATTGTGATAGCTCAAGAGTTCTATTGTTTAGTATAGTTCTATATTTTGTTGTTTGTTTTTAGTAAGTATATTATATCATTTCTTGAATTGTATAAACTCTATTGCTCAAGATTCTATGTAACTGCTTTGAATTGTATTCAGAAGGAAAAAAATAAATTGAATGGAATTGAATTGGAAGAGTCACTATGTGCTAATTTTCGGAAAGTTGACGGGGTGGTGGGGTTATGACAAACCGGGGGATTTCCGGTTCAACATACTATCAGAGCTGGAACTTCAATGTATTCATGATTCCAAGATTCATCACTAGTTGAGATAAATCAATGGAACACTTTCAGAGTCGAAAAGGAAGGAATGATAGTTATAAAGCAGATAGTTGACCGAACGAAGTGAGGTCTAAGATTCAAGTCGACGGTTTGGCATTTCTCTTAATGTTTAAATGTTTATATGTTGCGTATTTACGGCGAAACGCGGTTATAGATTTTAATGAAATTTGACAGGTATGTTCCTTTTTTAATTGCGCGTCGACGTATATACAAGGTTTTTGGAAATTTTGCATTTCAAGGATAATATAAAGGAGAAAGGAACCTCCCTCATACGCCAATATTGGAGTAAAAATCAGACTATAGAATAATAATTATTCACCATAAATCAGCTGACAAGTGATTACACAGGTGTGTACAGAAGCCAGTCTATTGCTGTATTTCCATAAGGTCGATAGTTTCAATCAGTTACTTGTGGATGAGAATACTGCGTGAGGTCTACTGTTCACAGAGCTACTAGTTATCAGAAAGTATATACCGTTATCTCTTCGACAGAGAGAGCGGGATAAATAATGTGACTAGCAGTGATGACGTCACTACGTAAACAGTGTACGCTGGGCACAATCCATGTGACCATGGGCGCAATCCATGTATGTTTCCATTTGACCGCTGGGCGCAATCCGTGTATGTCCTGCACCACATGCAGCTTTGAACTTGAAGAGAGCGAAAATCATTTGTTTAGATTGGTCGGTCAGTGGGTGGAGAGGTAGTGGAGGTGAGGAGGGGAGGTGTGACAAAATGCAGTAATGAGGCGGAAGTAGGTCATAGAGATGCTGATAGTGTTCACTCTGACCGTTCTATGACCTCTCACTCTTCTACACTAGAAGACTAGACAACCAAATGCAACCTCTTCAACTCTACTGACTACTATTCTGATTTCACCGCATACTGTTATCAAGCTCTCTATCTCTAATACAATGGGGATTCTGTCACAGCCACTTATCACAGTCTCATATAGGCTACAATTCTAAAATAACTGGTTGCTTTTTGAATGAGACAATATCTTATTTCGCAATTCTGTGATTTAGTTGTAAGATCTTACACAATATTTGTAGCAGCTATCAATCTTCTAGTTTATTTGTGTTGAAAGAGATTCAACTTTTCCTAGACAGAAGTGATACGAACAGTTTAGTTTTAGGCTAGGCGCACACCAGTCAGTCAAGACAAGACAAGATATGATCAGACACGTTTAGTAACAATACTTCACATAGTTGCTTATGAAGACATGTCTAATTGCAATGACTTATCAGTGTCAGTTGCAAAATAAGCAAAAAAAAGAAGTCAATTCAATTCAATTCATTATTTTCTTCCTCAAAAAAAATCATACACATATCAGTTATACAAAATAACTAATAACAATAACAGTTATACAAAAACAAATCAAGGAAATATATTTCCCCACTTAGACTATAAATCCGTGTGTGGGGAGAGAATTCCTATCTAGAGAAGCCTTAAGAAATACAGGATAATCGAAATCATTTCTTGAAAAACTTTTAAATTTTACTTTTTTTTAAACAAAAAATAAACTTTAATTAAACAATAACTTCAAATGTAGAAAATAAAATAGGTTAAATCTATTACTGATATAGGTTGGTGCTATAAGGTCGGAAGAGTTAATAGAGCGCTGCATCAAAAACAAGAAACTAAACACAAGCAAGAAGAGAGAGAAAAAAAGGAAAAATAACGAAACACGGAAAAACTAATGGCTTATAACAAAATGAAAAATTGGAATATATGTAGACGAATATCTAAGACGAAACCTAGGTGTACGGTGAATTGAGAAGGGCCTCCGAAGCATCCCTGCCAATGTTGAATAGCCATTGGACTATTTTTCTTTTGTAAACAGGTACACTGCGCCCCTCAGCCTCCTGAATTGATCCAGGCAAATCTCGGTAGAGGAGGTGCACAATGTGGAATGAGGTGTTATTTGCTGGAGCTCTAGGAGTACCAAATCTGAAATTTAATCTATGTCTAGTTTGGTAATTGTGTGGTGATTCAGTAAATATTTCTGCTTTGTAGGATTTGGTAAAGGAGAGGAGGGTTTTTATGTATATTTGTCTGATATTAAGGACATGGAATTCGGAAAAAAGTTGTTGTGTAGGGTTTATTTGGAATTATTTTTATTAGGGTTCTCTGAGTGACAGTAAGAGGCCGCAACAACGCCGCCGAGACTCCACCACACGCCAACACACCGTGATTCAGAAAGAATACCACAACTTTGAAAATTGATAACTCTGCAAAGAATAAACGGAGAGTGGAGCACTATCCGTCATCGATTCGAGGAAGCTCTAAAGTTTTTTAGTTCCTCATTTGGAACACCATCCAATTGGCACTCATCTGCACATGCCTATTTGAATGAAAACTATCCGAGGCAATGGATCGGCCGCCAAGCAGCTCGAGACAGAGCACTTCATCACTGACCTCCAAGAAGCCCTGACCTCAACTCCTGCGATTTTCTCTATGGGGGTACGTTGAAGATAAGGTGTATCGACCGCCTCTACCAGCTAACATTGAGGAGCTCAAACAAGAAATAACAGCAGCTATACAAACTGTTACGCCCGATATGCTACTGAGGGTTTTGCAACGAGTTCGAGTATCGTATTGATATCACTCGAGTGTCTGGAGGGGGTCATATTGAACATTTGTGAACTTTTTGTGTAGTTGAGAAGTTGATATTGTGGTAATTATTCATATTGAATGAAAAAAGACTAAGAAATTGTCCGATAATCCAGTTTATCAGAGATTGACAATGGTGTAATAACCGAAACCGGTTTTTCTAATTATCAATAAATCAGTGGTTTTTTGACAATTTCTTAGACTTTTTCATTCAATTTGTGAACTTGTTTTCTAGTGGGGAAAACTTATTTTAATACTCTTCATTTTGATTTACAACCCAAGTTTCTATCATGTTTCCTTGATTGAATACAGATTTTCAAAGTTGTGGTATTCTTTTTGAATCACGGTGTATTGTGACTAAACATTTCTTGTCTTGTCTTCACTAACTGGTTTGCGCCTAGCCTTATTCTTAAACGCACACATCAATAGATGGACGAATCAAGGTAGATAATAGTTAATTTTGAATGTGACAATATCCTATTTCGCAATTCTGTGAGTTAGTTGTAACATCTTATACAATATCTTTCAACTATCAACCTTCCAATTGATTTGTGTTGAAAGAGATTCAAATTTTTTTTAGACAGAAGTGGTGAGAACAAATTGGTATTTTATTCTAGTCAAAAGAACACAGCAACAGATGCACGTATTCAGGCAGACGGAGGAAAAATCCCTCCACAGTTGTTTGAATGATACGACGCACAAAGACGTCTGTCTGTCTACATTGAATCTACTTGCATTTGGATGGAGATGTTTGATTTTTCTTCGTTTGTCTGCAGAAACGTCTGTCTGTTACTGATTGTGGTGGATTTGTAATGGGAAATCTGGACTCTGGAAATTTTTCTACTTGGTAAAAGTACTATCATTGTGTTGCAGTTTAGTTAGATTGTGATGTGATGCAAATATGAAAAAGGAGGGAAATGTAAATTATCTTCACATACTGTACCTATTCTGTTCAAGAATTTTTTATTGGTTTTCATTGGTTAAACATATATTATCTCTCATTGATGTTACACACAAAGAAAACATATACGTACTTCAAGAAGTTTATTCAAGTATTGGAAATTATTGATTGGAACGTAAAATAAATATATTTTTCTTCGAACCTAATTCTTCATACAATTGACTGGACAACACATAGTATACAATGATGAATGATATGAGCATATCTGATTTCTCTCAGTTTCAAATTAATAACGTAACGAACGCTCAGTACTTGAGATGGACGGAAGACCACTTGAAGCCAACTCGACCAATTATCATTTGAGTTGTGAGTTTTAAAGTCATTTCCTAAATCTGTAGGTGTAGGTCAATTTTTCTCTCATCAACATGATAGCTTCTATTTCCAAGCAAAAAAGCCTTTGGCTTCCGTAGAGATCACGCTCGGCAAAAAAATAATAAAGAATCTGGTGTGGCGCACTCACACAACTTTCCTTCAGTCCAGGCGCTGGCTTACATTGAGCATACATGAGAGAGGCAGATAATTTGACTTCGGATTATTGTTAGGGGGTCTTTAGTGTTTATGGAACTCGATGTCGTCACGTCCCAGGGTGGTCGACAGGTTGGGGGGAGGGGGTAAGTTGTAAAAAATGCGCGCTTATAAAATATCACCTGTCCTGCAGTTACTATTCATAGTACAGCTTTGACTTCTTCTGAATATTATCTAAATATAACTGGCTTTCAATATGGTCCTCTACATTTCTACGATAAACCGCATAGTTTTTCCGTGAAAAATAAAATATCTCGAAAAATGTATTTTTCATTATGGACTTTTTTATTTCTCGAATATTTGAATCGTTAGTCGACTTAGAGGAGAAGGTTCCCCATAAACGTTGTAGGCCGTTTCTTCCTGAATCCAATGATGTATATAGTTTAGGGGTTATGGTCATAGATACGGCGGTGGGAGGGGGATAAGTAGCACTGTTAAGCTGCGGCGCGGCCCACCCCTTTGATTAATGCCCGAAGCGGCCTGCCTATCGCATCGCTCCTACTAGTCTATGCATTCAAAATATGTATTTCAGGAACGCTGTCTTATGTATTTTCGGTCGCTGAACACGATTTTTCAACTCTCAAGCCTCAATAATTGATAACTCTCATCATATTCTACAAATTATGGTCAATATTACAATATTACATACTTGCCGTTATATGTGTCTCCAGCCTGAGAGTCGAGTTTTCGGAAATATAATTTAAAATTGATCAGCTGATGAGATCAATTCTGCTATCTCTTCCAGTGAAGTGGATGAATGATTTGATAGAATCAACCAAGGTACCAATGTATTCTAGATACATTGGAATCAACAGTTGCCTTTCACATTAAGTTTGCATTTGAAACAAATTTGCATCACATTCTCTCGAATTTCGAGCTTACTCTCAATTTTAGGTGAAAATGTTACGGAATAATATTATTGTAGAGATTTTCAGTCTCAATATTTTCCACATGGGATTTTTCGATTAAATTATATCTGAATTGGAAATCTAAAATGAAAGTTTGCATAGATGTGGCGGAGCTCCTGAAATTTTCACAGATATGGGACTTGTAGCAGTTGATAGAGTTTATCAATGACTATTTTAGGAATAAATTTGATCAAAATCGTTGGAGCCGTTTTTGAGAAAATCGCGAAAAAAATGTTTTTGACATAATTTTCGCCATTTTAGCCGCCTTCTTGACTGCATTTGAACGGAATAATTGTTCGTGTCGGATCCTTATACTGTAAGGACCTTATGAGTTCCAAATTTCAAATCATTTTGTTAATTGGGAGATGAGATATCGCTTACACAGACATAGACTCATACACACTTCAGACCAATGCCTAAAAACCGCTTTTTGGACTCAGGGGACATTGAAACTTATAGAAATTTGAAAATTGGGGTACCTTGATTTTTTTGTAAAAAAATACGTTCCTTACCTATGGTAATAGGGCAAGGGAAGTAAAACTCATATGAATTTATAGACCAATGCCCAAAAACCACTTTTTGGACTCAGGGGACATTGAAACGTATAGAAATTTGAAAATTGGGGTAAATTTTTTTTGAAAACAATACGTTCCTTACCTATGGTAATAGGGCAAGGGAATTAAAACTTATATGAATTTATAGACCAATGTCAAAAAACCACTTTTTGGACTCAGGGGACATTAAAACGTATAGAAATTTGAAAATTGGGGTACCTTAATTTTTTTTTTAGAAAACAGAACGTTCCTTACCTATGGTAATAGGGCAAGGGAAGTAAAACTTATATGACTTTATAACAATTACATGTTCTTGGATCGTAGACATATTTTAATAGTGCTGATAATGATTAATCGTCAGGAATGTAAAGATTGAATAACAATAAAGCCATATAATGGATGATAATTTAGCAATAAAATTCACATAATGACTCATGAATTTTTACTTTGACATTTTCAACTATGACCTTCATGGTATCCACACATTACAATAATTTATATTGATTGGATTGAATGATTACGGAGTATGGGTCATATAATGACAATGGTAAATTAATGAATACATTATTGATAAAGACGATTACATACAACTGTGATTGGTTAAATACATGTCGATTCGTGACTTTCTCCTACGAGATGAAACTGTTCTCTCACTCAGCTGAAATTGTAAACATTGAAGAACATTATACATATTTTACAATGAAAAGTTCATTAGTCCTCTTCAAAATTAATATTCTAGAATTAAATGCCCGCTACAGAAACAGCGATTACATTTACAAATTTACAGTTAACATTAAAATGGACAGCAATTCTAGAAAATGTACTCTCATATAATATTATTTTTCAACTTTTCTGCTTTTCGAACTGATATTTGGACCCTCAATTGAGTATCAGCTCTCTTGTATTCATGGTTGATGAACAATTTTTGGAAGTGCCTAAGGAATTTAGGCACTAAAAATGTAAAAGATAGGCACGAAACGAGTAAATCTAGGCATGAATTTAGGCACGAAAATTATTAATTTCTTTATATCATCAAACTCATATTTGGAACCTCAATGTTCTCAACTGAGTGTCAGCTCTTTTGTACTCATGGTTGACGAACACATTTTGGAAAAAATGTAAAAGATAAGCACGAAAATAAGTAAATTCAGGCATGAATTTAGGGATGAAAACTATTAATTTCTTTATAAACTGATATTTGGAACCTCAATGTCCTCAATTAAGTGTGAGATCTTTTGTATTCATGGTTGACGAACAAATTTTGGAAAAACATGTAAAAGATAGGCACGAAACAAGTAAATTCAGGCACGAAAATTATTAATTTCTTTATTTCATCAAACTCATATTTGGAAACTCAAAGTCCTCAATTGAGTATCAGCTCTTCTGTATTCATGGTTGATGAACACATTTTGGAAGTGCCTGAGAAATTTTGTATGATTATATTTTCTTAGTGCTGCATACCCTCTAGCTGAACTAATAACCCGTATGTTGAATAATATCTGTCTATGTTGAAACTCTAGTGCAAGTATTGTATTGTAAAAACGTTCACTAGTGTACGTAACGGTCTATTAGAATAGTTCTCATGAATGGACTCCAATAGTTTTTCATCCATTCCTTTACGAAATTTAAATGCTAGAAATTCATTCTTTCCCATACAATTTTCAATCTTATTGAAACACAACAATAGAACGGTATGTTATCTGCTTTTTTGCAAGAGTTAGAAAACAAATAATGTACTGGTGAACAATCGACTTTAACAATAACAATTTATCGACGATTGCGGTGCTGTTCTGTATTGGATCTTGAAGTCATATCACACGATAATGTCGATACTTGAGCACGATTCACAGGAATAATTATTGATTGCATGTTGGCTATAAAAGGCTACTAAGAGCCTATCTAACTAAGCTAACTTACAACTGTATGATTTATCATGAAATTGAGAAAAATACAACGGAATCAAATTTCATTTCTTCAATCAGAACTGGTATACTATTCATATAGTAATATAGCTTCTTCTTCTTCTTCTTCTTCTCTTCTTCTTCTTCTTCTTCTTCTTCTTCTTCTTCTTCTTCTTCTTCTTCTTCTTCTTCTTCTTCTTCTTCTTCCCTCCTCACCTCCTCAACTGATTAGTTGACAATATTCCAATTTCATGTAGCCTCCACCTGGCAAATCTCTCATTAGGTGGCAGCTGCTACTAGGTAGTGACATTTCAACTCCGCCCACTCTCTCTCCTGATTGGTCGACGATTCGAAGTTTCTCTTTTCACTTTTCAGCAACTAGGTGGCAGCACATACTGGGTCATAAGTTACAGTTCTTCTTCTTCCCAGGATTAGGCGTACACACCTGTTCCGTTTCAAAGTATATAACTACTTATTTTACCATCTTTAATTTCATCATTATCTCACCAATTTGAAGCTGTTGCGACTATAAAGAGAAGAAAATTGCAATATTTGGGCCATGTAATGAGGGGTGGAAATTATGAGCTGTTGAGACTTATATTGCAAGGAAGGATCATGGGAAAGAGGAGTGTGGGAAGAAGAAGGATATCCAGGCTGCTTAATTTAAGAGAATGGTATGGCTGCAACTCAAGGCAACTATTCAAGGCTGCAATCAATAAAGTGAAAATTGCCGTGATGATTTCCAACCTCCGATAGGAGAAGGAACCAGAAGAAGAAGAAGATCTCACCACCAATGAATATCTGTGAAATCAATTAAATAAATTAATTTCAGAAGAATCTAAAGGTGCGTACAGATTTACGCGCCGCGAACATGAGCAATTCACTTTTAATCAGCTGATGCCGAGCTTTTCATATCTGTATCTTACCGCTTCTGTAAAAAATACGAATATAGTCAGCTGATTAAAAGTGAATTGCTAATGTTCGCAGTGCGTATATCTGTACGCATCTTAAGAATTAACAATATATTATGGGGAATGGTGGTGAAGCTATTCCGCTAATAGCTGGTCATGGGTTCGAATTCCACCGGGTTTATCTCATGATATCACCCACGCACCTCCCATCAACCATGTACAAACTGTCATGA
The DNA here is from genome assembly GCF_014356525.2 of Nilaparvata lugens. Taxonomy (NCBI): domain Eukaryota; kingdom Metazoa; phylum Arthropoda; class Insecta; order Hemiptera; family Delphacidae; genus Nilaparvata; species Nilaparvata lugens. The sequence continues at coordinate 94,352,265 of NC_052504.1, forward strand.
GAAATTGTTCTAAAAGTAGACTAAGGTGGTGGTGTAGTAGAGGAGAAAGAGGAGAGTGGGCGAATGAAGAGAGCAAAGGAGAGGAAAAATCATGTGGAAAATATAATGATAGATTTTCTTTTCTTGTAGACGTTTGGTGGGTGGAAGAGAGGGAGGGAAATTATGTAGTAGGAACGAACAAAAAAAGCAGAGGAAACAGTGACGCCATTTCACCAAGCTGCTGGGGGGGGGGCAAAAACCAAGATGTATGAGGGGGGGAAGGAATACCCCCAAAGGACAGAGGGTCCTGGGTTTTTCCCCATAAATGTTACATTTGAAGATGTTATTATATTCTTCATTTTTTCCTGTTTTATACAAACGTGGTTGAAGTATCAATACAAACATATACATTATTAGTTATTAAATAATGAAATATTCATTAGAAGTATAGGCCTACAGAGAAATATAGCCCTAAAGTAGGAATACACTGGAACAGATTTCTTAAAAATCATGAAAACAGATAAATTTTTCTTTTACAATGACAATTTCAACTATTTCTTTGGGATCATATTCTAACTGGAAAATAACTTTCAGTTAGAAAGCTGAAGAAACATTATGCTGTTCCCATAATTCTCACCAACTCTGTACATACATTTTTGATTGTCTGATTGTGCTTTTTTTTTGCGTTCACTGTGACATCTTGCAACTTGTTAATTTTCACGTTGAAATTTATGCCCCCTGCCCCCCGTAAATGGCGCCCTGAGAGGGGAGGAAAAACCATGTGGAAAATATAATGATAGAGTTTTCCTTCTTGTAGGTGGTTGGGAGTACCTGTTGTAACGTACGGTTGTGAATCTTGGACGTTAACAAAAGAAGACAAAAACCATTTAGGTATTTTTGAAAGGAAAATCCTAAGAAAGATTCATGGTCCAGTTAAAGAAGGAGAGGAGTGGAGGAGAAGAACTAATTCAGAGCTCGAGGCATTGATGAAAGGCCGAAATATTGTAAAATCTATAAAGGCACTGCGGCTTAGATGGTTTGGACATATCTGTAGAATGAACGAAAACAGAATGCCTAAAATAATATTCAAGGAGAGGCTACATTCAAGAAGAAAGATAGGAAGGCCGAGAATAAGATGGGAAGATGAAGTGAGAGACGATCTCCAAAAAATGGGATATAGATGATGGAGACAATTAACAGAGGACCGAGAAGCGTGGAGAGCTGTAGTGGAGGCGGCCAAAGCTCATATTGGGCTGTAGTGCTGAAGAAAAAAAAGGTGGTTGTGAGTAGAAGAGGGAGAGGAAAATGAAGTAGCAAAAAAGAGGTAGAAAAGATAAAAATAGATTTCCTTTTTGTGAAGAGAATGTTATACGAGTAGTTTAATAGATAGTTACCATCATAGAAAGAAGAATACACTTATATATTTTCTGTATAGGGCTACTTGTAATAAAAATAGAAAGAAAAATAAAAATATCAGTACCCTTTTTGAATTATTTAATCACAACATGATTCAACATTGATGCCATTTTCAAGAATACACTTAGCCTATATATTTCATAATATATAATTTATTTTGTGTTACCATTTAGAATCAAGATTTATCAGACACTTCTTGCACTGCATACGGCACTCAGTTCAATGAACTCGATTTCTATGCAGGTGAAAAAAGCCGACACAATAGTAGGCTACTTTGGTTCCTGCCTCTTGCAGTTGACATGCTAGCTCATACCTCCTCTTCATTAATGTAGCCTTTTCTCTACTAGATCGCTTGCAGGAATATGTCCTTAGTTCGGACTATTATCCTCCGTCAAAAGCCTTTGTTTAGGATCTCTCTTGAATGAAAGTATATACGCGCAATCGCGATATCCTTCCTATAACAATGCTACAGTTCTCTATTGTCAAAGCCATAGATAACGAGGATAAAGTGTTTTAGCATGTTGGGAGAAGTGGAGAATGAATTTTGGTTTCAATCACCATAAAAAAGTTGAATTAAATTTTCTCTTAACACCGAGTGCAACAAATGAGTGAGAGAATACGATAAAACAAAGATGAATCATACATGAAATTTATTATAAAAAGGCACTACTGGCAAGAGTGGAACTTATTTGCCAGCAGTGAGTGCGATTCAAATGTAGAAAATATTATAAGATGGAGCAAGACCAAAAGTAATCATATATATAATACCTTAAATTTAAGGTATACCCTATAAATTTATTTATTTAATTTAAAGTAATAAATACTTTAAATTCGGTACTTAATTGACCGAACGTGGTGAGGTCTATGTTTCAACTCAATTTGCTTTTGTCTGTCTGTATGCAACGCGATTACGGCCAAACGCGTTGATAAAATTCTATGAGATTTGGCAGGATTATTCCTTTTTCAACTGCGCGTCGATTTATGCACAAGGTTTTTTTGAAATTTTGCATTTTAAGGATAATATGAAAAGAAAAGGAATTCCTCCATAATCTGATACCACTATATATATCATTTTACTTCGAAGATAGGATCAATCAGACTATAGAATTATTCATAATCAATCAGTTGACAAATGGATTATTCAATTCATGCATTACTCAGATGTCTGGCCGTGTCTATTTCTATAAGGTGGGGTTTCAATATTTTCTATGAAGCGTGCCCATCAGTATCAATATTCTCACATTTGAAAAACAAATTTAATAGGTGATTCAAAATAAAATAAAAAAATATTCAATAAACTGAATAATGCAGAAGAAATTATAATATTCTTGATTGAAAAAAAAATTAAAATAGTTGAGAAATATTTTTATCAGATGGGAAGATTATTACGAAACTGGATAAATCATCATGTGGGATACAAATTCAAACGTGAACTGAGTTTATTAACATAAGTGGGTTTTTGATCTTGGAGAAAACAAATAACAGTTTTTAAGAGTTAATTATGATTCAACTGTGAATTGTGATTCAACTGAATCAACTAGGACAGGTGGCATCAGATACGTGTGGATGAGAAAACTGCGTGAGGTCTACTGTTCACAGAACTACTGGTACAAATTGTAACATATCACTAAGTAGGTGAGGTATTATGATAAATTGAATAATAAAATTGTTCTCATAGATAATATATTTCGATTTTTCATCGAGTTTACATGTTTCGATTTTTCAATTTCGTATTCCCATCAATAGACACTCCTATATTCTAGTTTCGTAAATATTGAGTCTCTTTCTCTCATAATCAGGAAAACCATTTTTTTAATCAACTTCCATTTGTGATCATTCTAATAAAATCGACAAGAATCATATAAATCATGTCCAATAAACTTTTATTTAGAAGCTCTGAATCACTTGAACGTTCTAATTGTAGGCATGAGTGTTCGAAGTTGTTATATCCACTTTAATATTTGTAAATACGTGACAAACGGTAATATGAGCGGAAAAATGAGAAATCCTATAAATGCAAATTGTGCTTCATATGAAAAAATGAGAAATCCAATCAATGCAATTTAAGCTTTATATGATAGAAAGCACAATTATTATTAAATTGTAAATCTATAGTTTCGAGGAACTTGGTTCCTCAACTTTACATTTGGAATAACAACTCCACAGTCACATATTGAATAGAATCTTGTTATCCTATACTATTAAACGAGAAATTTCTGTTTAGATGTTTATTTGTTTGTATTTTACCAGATCTCGAAAACGGCTCTAACGATTCTCACGAAATTCAGAGCATAGTAGGTTTATAATATAAAAATTCGATTGCACTAGGTCTCATCCCTGGGAAACCTCGCTAAAGGACATACGGATAATTACTATTATCCATCTTTGGAAAACAGCTGATAATAATTATTTCGTCGTCTGTTGGTGATGGAAGTGAGTGAGCGAGTTCAAGTGTATATTATGGGACTGTGTCAAAATTATGACTCAGCTGTTGAACTTTTGTAATCATTCAATCAGGTACTTGGTGCCGGTTGCAAAAAACCGGGTTATTTTCAATCCTGATTAATTCCAGTAGATCCATCTTTTTGAAATGTTCTTCTCTGATTTGGTTCACGTGAAATTAATCAGGATTATTAAAATAAAACCGGCTTTTGTACAACCGGGCCTTTGTGAGGAACATTTTTGCATTCCTCTGGAAATTAATCTCAATTCACTGTGATCAGATAGAACATTTCTGTATGAACTATGAATATTATTATAATTTCTTCTTTCGTAATATTTTTTTATGCTTTTGTACACCAGAGCGAAGCTCGGTCCCCGATATTTCGCATTATGTCTGAATCATAGCACATAGTTTAATCGAAGCATTTCTGCCATAATAGGAATTTCCAGTTGTGTCTGAGGATTCTGTACCCCATGTTGAATGCATTCCAATAACACATAAACTATGATATGCCTTGTTCAAGAATGGGATAACCTTCAGTAGATCATTATTTGGCAAGCTTCGTCTTGCAAAAGGGACAGCAAAAGAAACCTTCACCATGGAGAAGTCTACCAGAAATGGTTAGATGAGTATACAGGTATTCATGAGTTACATGTTGCTGGTCTCAGCATGGGACTCATCTTTTTGCCCTAAGCTTTTTGCAAACTCATTATTGCCCTTGAACTTTTTCCAAGTGGTTTTTAGTCTAGTCTTTTTATCCACATCCACTTGAACTTTTCTTGTATGTTGCCAAAACTGGTTTCAGGTGCAAATCTTCTACCCTGATTTAAATGTTTTGCTTTTGGCAGAGAGGAAATGTAGTTTAGTTCTCTCAACACTAGTCAGAGATCTGGGAATATTTAAATTCAATTTCAGCATATACGAAAGTTAGATCATCACTATTTATTGCGATTGGCGAATTTTTGACAACCGATAAATCGAGATATCTTAAGCTGGATTTTCCTTTGTGCGTAAATGCCGTCGTTGACCACGACAGGGCGAGGATCTCAGATTGGGTAGATTTCAATTTTTCTAAATAACCTGAAAGATTATGTTTTATTTTAATGGAAGAGGTTGAGTATATACTCTATACGTTCTAATACACGTTCTAAATGGCAATATGTTGATATTATTAGAAATGTTTGATTCTTGAATAATAAACACAAATAATGAAAAGTTATTTGATCAGCTGTTTTAGCGCACTTGAAATTTGAACAATATGAATGTTTACAATGCTTGTCGTCGTCGACTGCGGAAATTCACGCAGAAACGAAAATGCACCTTTATGGTGGGATGCGTTATTCTCATCATATAAAGTGAGGTCCACGTTATAATGGCAGTATTTGATTAACATTGGTGTTGCTATCCTTGTCTCTTATTCGACAAAGCAGGTAGCGCTATCTTTTCTTAGCTCCGCAACGTTTTCAGATCTTCTCTTAACAATGTAGAAATAAAATAAAATATATGTGTCTAAATATATTTTAGAGCTGTGAATAACAAATAGTGAGTAGGTTTTTGATTTTGTATTCGAATTTTTTAAATATGTGCAATATTTCTAAAGTTTATAATTTATTGTGATTCATTTAGAGTATAAAATCAACCTTCAAAATTTTAAATTTTAAATCATCATTTCTGGACCGAAAATCAAGTGACGAAGCAGTGTGTGACTATATAACCTTATCTTTTGGACAACATTAACATTTTATCAAAATTTTGGAGAGAAATAGTACAGGCTTAGCCTAGTTTTTCCTCCAATGTCATAATTGTATTATGATTATAGTATTTTATACAATAAATAAATAAAAGAAAAATCAATTAACCAAATATTATTTAAACTCAATATTATAATATGATTTTTCAATCATTGACGAATATAATTGGTTATTTTGAACAAGAATAGACATTACATCAGATATAGCAGTTATTTTATTTTTTATTTAGCGTATGGCTTTCAAGACGTATCAATCAGTATCCATTCCATTTTCAGGATCATCATTGGAATAATCCCTTGTCATATATCCAGTCCGTTTAAGTAAGCTATTGACTCTGGAGTTGCCATCAAGAAATCTTCTTCTGTTCCTCCTCTGAAGGCTGTGATTGCACACTCTTTCACTATATGGTCAATTGTTTGTTTTTCCCCACATTCACAGGAGGGCGATGGTATTTTGCCCCATTTTATACAACAAGTCACCACATCGACCGTGCTTGGTTCTAATTCTGTTTAGAGTCGACCAAGCTTTCCTTGGTAAGCCAAAACCTGGTGGCTTTTGGGAGAACCATGGGATTTGATCTCGCTGCTTCATAGTCCATTCCTGCTGCCATGCACTAAGCAAATTGAAGTTCTGTTCTGTAGCAGTATCGATTGCAGTTTTTGTTGGTGGCTTTCTTGATCGCAAGCGGGTTTTATTTGCATTTTCAATATCCTCATGTATTCTCAGGTCTGGTTATTTGAAATTTTTCAAATTCTCTGATGAGAGCATTTTACGACGCAGGTTTGGTGGTGGTATGTGGCTTAGAACTGGAAGCCATTCAGTAGGTGTTGATTTGATGACTCCACTAATCATTCTCATTGTATTGTTGAGTTGGGCATCTATTCTGTGTGTGTGAGGACTGTTTAGCCACACAGGTGCACAATATTCAGCAGCAGAAAATACAAGACTCAGAGCTGTTGAGCGCAGGGTTGAAGCTGAAGCCCCCCAGCTAGTTCCACAAAGCTTTTGAACAACATTATTCCTGGTCCTCAACTTTTCCGCTGTTTTTGTTAAGTGGGCTTTGAAGGAGAGAGTTCTATCGAGTGTTACGCCGAGGTATTTAGGAGTGCTGTTATGGAGGAGCAATGTGTTCTCAAATTGAATTTTGAGCAGTATCAGCTATCCTCTGGAAGGCAGTGGCAAGGCAGAGAAACGGCAACACTGTTCTCCTATCTTTCTCTACTGTAATTATAACGTGAGCCTCACTATAGGACAATAATTCTACTGTTTCTCAAACACGATTTTCGGAATAAGAGATTTATCAAAATCTCTTCAATAAATTCTTGGTGTGATATTCATGGAATATTTCAATACTGTACCTTAAAACACTTTTTGAACTTTCTGAATGGTTGATTCATTTATTTAATTCATAAACGTCTTCTAAAAATATTATGATTCACTATATGAATAGTAAGATAATATTGTTGCGATATTCCAATTGAAGTCCATACACATTCCTGCCGAAGTAGGTTACCCGACTTCGAGAAATTAGTCAAATTAATGAGTCATTTATCTTTCCGTCATGGAATTCTGTACGGAAATATATAAACATCGACCTATGTAAATTCGCAATCATAAGATCAGAAACAGTTGGATTAAATTGTTGAATGTTGGCGGTCCCTGCAAGTGTTGAAGTCTAGTGTAGGGGCCGAGATGAACTGAAATTTAATCATCGAAATCATTCTATTTTGTCTTGAAATCAAATCATTCGTGTTTTTGTGTTGGTTCAGAAGTCAATGATCAATTATATGATCAATATGATCAAATTATAGCAGTGGTTCTCAAACTTTTTATTTCTAGCCCCCCGCCCCTGAATAATTCAGCTGTAAGCCGGACCCCCTACATGTTTAAGCATAGACTACTATACATGTTGTACATATACGTATACGTACGTATATACCTACATATATTTTGCACTCAATATTTATTTAGTTGAGTTTTGCACATTCTATACATAACCCAATGTTTCAATAGTTTATATCATTATAAAACAACAAATTCTATACAAACAATAAATTATCATTTATTCAGGTACTACAGCTACTATAGTACATAGTTGTTATTTTTGTTTCTCATAGAAATTAACAATACAAAGAGCGTCAGTGTGAAGGATGAGCTTGTTTTTTCGCACAGAGTTTGTTTAAACGAGGTGTCAGCTCCGATAAGTTCCTGGGTCACATCCAGTCTTGGTCTATATTCACTTCTCATGGCAGCTAGAGCAGAAAACCCAGGTTCACACGGATAAATTGTAGCAAATGGAGTCTATATCTTCAATGCCTTTTTACTCAAAATTGGGTGTTCCTTTTGCACACCAATCCAGAAGGATGTAAGAGAATATTCTTCAAACTCCATTTTAAGCGCAAAGTCACCTTGGAGATCAATGAGGTTTTATTTTTCTATCATGTTGAGGGAGCAATTATTGAGAATTTGAATAATTTGACAATATGGTTGAGTAAAAATATTTTATGAGTAAAGATTACTCACATGTGATTCAAAAAATAGAAAGATTGCTTATCGTAATTATTTAGAAGTAAATTTAAAACATTTTCCAAGCAAGCTTTGCCCCCCTCCTCCCTGAGCATTCATCGCGCCCCCCTTGGGGGTCGCGCCCGACGCTTTGAGAACCACTGGATTATAGCAAAGCTCATTAGCTCATTTGTCAATAATAAATATCACAGCTGATAATGAATTGACTACCATGAATACACATCATAATACACATTCTAACAATTCATTCCAGTGACTGACGATCCCATGCGCTTCGAGATTGCTATCATTCATCTTCCTTATCTATTCAGTAAATAGAAATTCTATATTCTATTGCACAGTCAATACAAAAGTTATATAAATGCGAGCTTTATCAGCTAAAAAGCAAATCTTCCAAAGGTCAAGAGTTCAAAAAATTCAGATAGCTTACATTATGATCTCCACTTCCCATAACTACAGACAGCATTATTGAAGATTTTGTTTGTATACGATTATAGAGAAATTCATATTTGATCTCTGATACGATATTGACAAGTGGAGAAGAGTAGATGGGCAAATATTGGGAGATTTTCAAACATTTTTCTCCTTTATACTGTTTAGGGTTTCATTCTCTTTTCAGCTCTTTCCTCTTTGTGCCATGAGTCAATAATTTAAAAACGTTTATAGTAAGTGAAGTCGAACATGATTTCTATATAAACTGAAAAGTTAATTAACGAAAACAGTCAAATCAAACATAATTTATTATTCTAAGCATCAAGTAAATAACAATGCTAACTAGTAGTTCTGCGAACAGTAGACCTCACGCAGTATTCTAATCCACAAGTACCTGATTGAAATTATAGACCTTATATATGGAAATACAGCAATAGACTGGCTTCTCCACACATCTGTGTAATCACTTGTCAGCTGATTTATGATGAATAATTCTATAGTCTGTTTTTCACTCTAATATTGGCGTATGAAGGAGGCTCCTTTTCCCTTTTATAGGCCTATTATCCTTGAAATGCAAAATTTCCAAAAACCTTGTATATACGTCGACGCGCAATTAAAAAAGGAACATACCTGTCAAATTTCATGAGAATCTATTACCGCGTTTCGCCGTAAATGCGCAACATATAAACATTTAAAAATTTAAACATTCAAACATTTAAACATTCAAACATTTAAACATTCAAACATTTAAACATTCAAACATTAAAACATTTAAACATTTAAACATTAAGAGAAATGCCAAACCGTCGACTTGAATCTTAGACCTCACTTCGCTCGGTCAAATATTTTTCCCTTTGAATAATACAAGTACAAAACTTGTCATAATAAACCTCACATCACACACGCGCTTATCTCAGCAATCAACGTTTTTATAAATAATAAATATAGATGGCAATCATTGCAAACTGATGAAAATGATTTGTGATATGCGCCTATCAATCATGTATATGATTATTGTATTGATATGTATATGATTATTATAGGCCTACAACGATGTATATGATATACTAGTAGTTCTGTGAACAGTAGACCTCGCGTTCAGTGAGTTACATTGACCTGTTGTTATGTTTTCTCAAAAATTAATAAATCATTTATCAATTAAAAATGTCTAGAAAAAATCCTAAATAAACATATAGCTTTCTGTCCTATATCGTACCGTGACGTGTCGTCCCGGAATGTGAGTGAGCGCTGTTATCAGGTCTGGCTGCAACGTCTACAACGTTGATGGAATGATACAATTTTCAAGATATTCGATGTTTTTGAACGGGTAGTATTATAGTCAACTGTCTACTAACGTTAATGGGAAGATACATTTTCAAGATGTTCGATGTTTTTGAACGGGTAGTATTATAGTCCACTAGACAGCTGATTTATGATGAATAATTCTATAGTCTGATTTTTACGGTACTATTGGCGTATGAAGGAGGCTCCTTTTTCCTTTTATATTATCCTTGAAATGCAAAATTTCCAAAAACCTTTTATATACGTCGACGCGCAATTTAAAAAGGAACATACCTGTCAAATTTCATGAAAATCTATTACCGCGTTTCGCCGTAAATGCGCAACATAAAAACATATAAACATTTAAACATTCCAGCATTCAAAAATTTAAACATTTAAACATTAAGAGAAATGCCAAACCGTCGACTTGAATCTTGGACTTCACTTCGCTCGGTCAATGATTATTGTTTATGCTTTATGGTTTTGATGTCTTGGTCTATTCCAGCAACTTTCATTCTGATCAGAAAACTCAAAATTGATGACTGTTATAAATGCTTGATTGATGACACTAAACTGATAATTAAATCATCTGTATAAATACTCTTAATAAATTTAAAACTGTGATTATTATAAATATGCTTGATTGAAGACAATAAGCTGATAATTATTAGCTTATTGTATAAATACTCGTGCTTAATTAATTCATTGACCGAGCGAAGTGAGGTCTAAGATTCAAGTCGACGGTTTGGCATTTCTCTTAATGTTTAAATGTTTGAATGTTTAAATGTTTATATGTTTTTATGTTGCGCATTTACGGCGAAACGCGGTAATAGATTTTCATGAAATTTGACAGGTATGTTTCCTTTTCTAATTGCGCGTCGACGTATATACAAGGTTTTTGGGAATTTTGCATTTCAAGGATAATATAAAAGGAAAAAGGAGCCTCATTCATACGCCAATATTACCGTAAAAATCAGACTATAGAATTATTCATCATAAATCAGCTGACAAATGATTATACAGATGTGTGGAGAAGCCAGTCTATTGCTGTATTTCCATATTTTCAATCAGGTACTTGTGGATGAGAATACTGCGTGAGGTCTACTGTTCACAGAACTACTAGTTATTTCTATTGTTATAACTTAAATGCTTGATCAAAGACGCAAAACAGCCAATAATCTGTTAAAATCCTCAATTCATAACTGTAATATTATTGTTGTGAATTCTAGCTAGATCTTGACATCATTACACAGCGCTTAGCGCTAGACGCGGGCTTCGCGCTTTGCACTAGCCAAGCGTGGGGGACATGAGTTTGGACTTTTGACCTGGATAACAGCTGAGTGCTCCAAGACTGCTTCGCTCACCTGTGCAGAGAGACGCTGCCGAAGTTCTTCAACTGACCAAGAACCAGCAATGTTGATTGTACACATATATTGCAGATCCAGCTATGACAAACCATGTACTAACTAAACACACACACACAGCTGAATAGCAGTTGTTGAAAACTGTACCGGAGCGCACACACACACCGAGAAAGTTGCGAAGAATATTGTTTTATAAACAATACAGACGCGAACTGAGTGCAAAGAATTTTGTAGAATGGAGAATATAAGTTGCAAAGAATATTGTTTTATAAACAATACATACGCGAACTGAGTGTAAAGAATATTGTAGAATGAAGAATATAAGTTGCAAAGAATATTGTTTTATAAACAATACAGACGCGAACTGAATGCTAAGAAACTTGTAGAATGAAGAATATAAGTTGCAAAGAATATTGTTTTATAAACAATACAGACGTGAACTGAGTGTAAAGAATATTGTAGAATGAAGAATATAAGTTGCAAAGAATATTGTTTTATAAACAATACATACGCGAACTGAGTGCAAATAATATTGTAGAACAAAGAATATAAGTTGCAAAGAATATTGTTTTATAAACAATACATACGCGAACTGAGTGCAAATAATATTGTAGAACAAAGAATATAAGTTGCAAAGAATATTGTTTTATAAACAATACATACGCGAACTGAGTGCAAATAGTATTGTAGAACAAAGAATATAAGTTGCAAAGAGTATTTTATAAACAATACACACGCGAACTGAGAGTAAGCCGCGTTTGTGTCTGAGAATGAAACGAATGTGAACTGCGAACTAGGAGCTCAAGATTCTACTAACGTTGGAACGAACAACCTACAGTATCACCGGCGTCTGAACTCTGAGGAAGAGTCACCACTCCACGCTCCTGGCCTAGCTGTTTAGTTAGTTACTGCTATCCCCTCTTCGCCAAACGTCGTGCACGCTTATCAGATACAATCAGCTTCACTTTATATTGGCAGTACTGGTTCAATGGAAAGCAGAATTGTTTTGCATTGAGAATGATGACGGTTGAACAACTGGATTTCTACATATCAGTATCGGTGAACGAGACCGGTACAGTGGAAATATAATTCCAATAATTTTTAATGGGGCAATTTATTTTTATTTATTTTATTTATTTACTCGTTTATTGAATGAAGACATTAAACTGATAATTACATCATTTGTTTAAATACTCGTAATAAATTTATAACTGTGATTATTATTAAAATGCTTGACTGATGACAATAAGCTGATAATAATTGACATATTTCTGAATTTCTCAGCTTTATTTTTATTTATTTATTTATAATTTTTCCAAAGTAGCACTGATTGGGAGAGAAAAACTAAGGATAGGCTACTCCTTGTACTATTTCTCTTTAACAAGAAAAAGACATGTTCAAATTGAGTATAAAATTTAAGCTGAGGGGTGAAAATGTTGTTTATTTATTTGATTTATTCTATTTCTTTTATTTATTTTATTCACTTTATTTATTTTATTTATTCTATTTCTTTTATTCACTTTATTTATTTATTTATTTTATTTATTTTATTTATTTTATTTATTTATTTATTTTATTATTTTATTTATTTTATTATTTTATTTATTTTATTTATTTTATTTATTTATTTATTTATTTATTTTATTTATTTTATTTATTTTATTTATTTATTTATTTTATTTATTTTATTTATTTTATTTATTTTATTTATTTTATTATTTTATTTATTTTATTCATTTTAGGTAGAAGGTACTAGAATATTAATTATTTATTCTCACGATGTTGAGTAGTGGAACCTCTCAATTTGTGGCAATCTTAGGGCCAAGCCACTTGCAATGCATTTTTGAGGCAGGACAGGAAGCTCTCCGATTGGGTGATTATCAGCTGATTCCCGTACTTCAACCCTATCAGCCAATCGGAGAGCTTCCTGCCCTACCGACTTGTCTGAAAAACGTCTCATGTGGATTGACCCAAATCCTTTCCTGAGTAGCCACAAGAGTAGCCAAAAATTAAAATAGCAGAAATGATTAGAGAGGAGAACCGAAATTGATCAGCTTACAGCAATTTCCTGATGTGGTAGGAAGAAGAAAAATACAAGAATTACGTTTTTATTTGGATAGATTTTAATCCAGGATGCAGGTTTTACAAACACATATATTCTTCATTAACAGCATATCGAAATAACTGGTTAGCAATTTGTAGATGTCCATTGTCATGTTTTGTTTAGGCTTACAATATTTCTCCAAAACTTCAAGAATTGAGGTAACCGTTTCAATGTCTTTCTCCCCTGATAATGTGTTGTACAATTTAAGTCCATCAGGTCCCAGTAAGTTTTTCAATCTAGCTACTTGTATTTCTCGAGATTTCTTTACAGTCTCGGTAGCAGTCAAATAAATAATTGTTACTTCTTCTTTGAAGTTGGCAAAATTATTTGCGATATCCCCATGTATAACTAGCATACCTGGTTTGTTGAATTCCATTTTCAATATTGAGCTATCACTTCTCACTTGAACACTTAATAGTTCAATTATTTTATTATAACTTTCTTGTTTTATCTTATTTTCGACTGCGCCATGTTAGATGTTGAATAAATAATACTCTTCATATCAACCAACCATCTTTATTTCTTTAGTTAACTGGACTGTTGTTAACGTTCTGGTAACTAATGTATTGAAATCATATGATAATAAATTATTAATATCATCTGTAACAACTTGCATAATATATCGAATAATTTCTACTCTACATACGGACTGTGAGTCATAATATCAGAGCTACTCTCACATATAATTTTATTAGGGAAGTCGCGATCAAATTTACTATATTTTTAAGTGCCAATAAACTTAAGGTTCCACTTCAATAAAGGAGAACAAATTTGAAAGATCAGAGAAGTCTTGGAGTAGAAAATTAGTAATCCTATTTAGTGATATCATTCCTAAGGCATAACTTTGAACCATGATTATAACAATCTAAAGATTTTCGAGAAATTCTAGCAATACTACACTACATCCTTTGTGATCGTGCATCCTCCAAATTAGGAATTCGTTCACCACTCTACAGATTGCTATGAAACTACTAAGATATTGCATTTATTCAAATGCTGATGAATTTATATTTATTATTAAACGAAAATCCAAATTGAATGCTGCAAATCACCCCGAAGACTTCTGCAACTACGTACAATAATATTGAAAACAGAACTTCGTTTACCCTGTTGTCAATATTGCAGTTGCAGAAGTCTTCGGGGCGACTTGCAGCATTTAATTTGGATTTCTGTTTAATAATAATTATTTGTTCACCACTTGAGTGTGTGCTCACATGATTCAAGTGCACTATTAAACCATCACAAGTTCATAATAGTTTTGACTTTGATTCCCCAAAACAACTGACCCGCAATGTTCAATAATTCTCTATTGACTGTTCACTCTCAAATTCACAGTATTGTTCTGTAGGTACAAATTGACCCACTTTCACGCCGTGATGATTGTCCTGTGTGGCCAACTTCCAACTGATGCCAGCAAATCAACACAATTGTCTGCCAAAAGGAAACTGTTCATTTTCCGACTATGATTATCGCTACAACAAGCTTTTGAAAACACACTGTGAAATTCACTTTAAAAAGTCAGCATGGTTTGAATTGAAAGACTGAATGTTATTTTGCGAGAAATGATGACAGAGGATCTTAATATAGTGGCGTCGTTTTCCGTTCGTATTTCACTTCAAACTGTCAGCATTGTATGAATGGGAAGCATATTAATGTTATTATGAGGAATGCTGACAGAGGACCTAACCATATTATTTGTAAGGCTGTTTCCCATTGGTATTTCAATCATCACGAGCGATTGCATAATCGCCAATGTAAAGTCAGTTCGAAGGACATAGTGACCAAAGCTACGAATTATATCATAATCAACATCCATGTAATTGAATAATTCGATTATTTATGAGAGAAGACCCTTGATGAAGTGTCATTGGAATGAAGTGCTCCTGAGTACTCTATAATGGTTTAATAATTGTAACAATTTGATCAGGGATTATGATTCAATCTACCATTGACATTTGTAATGCAATTGATGTTCTCAATTAGCTGCTGCAATAAAGTATTTTGACTTGACTTGACTTGACTTGATTTCCTAATTCAATCGTACCGTAATTCGGCATATGCACCTTCAATGTTAAGGTGCGTACAGACTTATGCCCCACGAGCACGCGCGTTTCGCTCTTCATCAGCTGATGCTATGCTTGTTTTATAACGTATTATAATAAAAATTGTTATAATAATGTTTTTTCTTTCAAATCCCATTGCAATCTAGTCTAAAAAGACTAATGAGCAATTTTTTCCTAATATAATAATAAAAATGTGAAATATAGTTATAATAATGTGAAATATTTCTTCTATGTTTAGTTTTGAAGAATCTCAATTTGAAAATCTACTTTGTAAAAATACTTGAGAACTGAAATTTTGTGAATTGAAGAACTACAAGACTTAACCTATTTCGGACTATGTGTTATCTAAATTTGGGTGAGGAATAGCACAAGGTAACCTTATTTTTCCTCTCGATCCATATATCATTTTGATAATGTACTCATTGTATTAATGAATAAAGAATTAAAATGCTTATTATATCGAAGACTGGGCGTACACCGGTTAGTTAAGACAAGACTAGTCACGTTTAGTCACATTACTTCATTCACATAGTGGCTTATGGAGACATGTCTAATTGCAATGTCGAATCAGTTTGAGTTGCGTCATAAGCAACAATGTGAAGTATTGTGACTAAACGTGTCTGATGATGTTTTGTCTTGTCTTCAATAACCGGTGTAGGCCCAGCCCTACTGTTTCTGTAGAAATACAGTCTATACGCACCTTCATACGATCAATGCAGAGCATTGACCGAGCGAAGTGAGGTTTAAGATTCAAGTCGACGGTTTGGCATTTCTCTTAATGTTTAAATGTTTAAATGTTAAATGTTAAATGTTTAAATGTTTAAATGTTTAAATGTTTAAATGTTTAAATGTTTAATGTTTAAATGTTTAAATGTTTAAATGTTTAAATTTTAAATGTTTAAATGTTTAAATGTTTAAATGTTTAAATGTTTAAATGTTTAAATGTTTAAATGTTTAAATGTTTAAATGTTTAAATGTTTAAATGTTTAAATGTTAAATGTTTAAATGTTTAAATGTTTAAATGTTTAAATGTTTAATGTTTAAATGTTTAAATGTTTAAATGTTTAAATGTTTAAATGTTTAAATGTTTAAATTTTAAATGTTTAATGTTTAAATGTTTAAATGTTTAAATGTTTAAATGTTTGAATATTTAAATGTTTAAATGTTTAAATGTTTAAATGTTTAAATGTTTAAATGTTTAAATGTTAAATGTTTAATGTTTAATGTTTAATGTTTAAATGTTTAAATGTTTAAATGTTTAAATGTTTAAATGTTAAATGTTTAAATGTTTAAATGTTTAATGTTTAAATGTTTAAATGTTTAAATGTTTAAATGTTTAAATGTTTAAATGTTTAAATGTTTAAATGTTTAAATGTTTAAATGTTTAAATGTTAAATGTTTAAATGTTTAAATGTTTAAATGTTTAAATGTTTAAATGTTTAAATGTTTAAATGTTTAAATGTTTAAATGTTTAAATGTTTAAATGTTTAAATGTTTAAATGTTTAATGTTTAAATGTTTATATGTTTTTATGTTGCGCATTTACGGCGAAACGCGGTATAAGATTTTCATGAAATTTTACAGGTATGTTCCTTTTTAAATTGCGCATCGACGTATATACAAGGTTTTTGGAAATTTTGCATTTCAAGGATAATATAAAAGGAAAAAGGAGCCTCCTTCATACGCCAATATTACCGTAAAAATCAGACTATAGAATTATTAATCATAAATCAGCTGTCTAGTGGACTATAATACTACCCGTTCAAAAACATCGAACATCTCGAAAATTGTATCTTTCCATCAACGTTGTAGACAGTTGCAGCCAGACCTGATAACAGCGCTCACTCACATTCCGGGACGACACGTCACGGTACGATATAGGACAGAAAGCTCTATGTTTATTTAGGATTTTTTCTAGACATTTTAAATTGATAAATTATTTATTAATTTTTTGAGAAAACATAACAACAGGTCAATGTAACTCACTGAGCGCGAGGTCTACTGTTCACAAAACTACTAGTAATAGATCTACTAACGCTCATTGGCACCTTATTTTATTGTGTAGCTTATAACAAAACTAGTATTTATTTATTTGAATAGATTAAATAATTCTATGGTTCGAAATCCACCAGAAAACTGTAGCTCCACTCATCTTTCATGATCATCCGCCTCACTACCCACGCCCAAGCCTAGAGCTCATGTGGGCATTACCCTCAGAAAAATAACGATTCCCACTTACTATAACCTACTCTAGAACATGGTACGCCCTAGTGGAGTAGGTCAATCTCCACACAAAAAAACTAAACAAGTAGAGGACACATTATAAGATTCTTTGTAACCAACTATTGTATGTAATATTGTAATTTATCTAATTTTTGTGTAATTGATGTTGTAGTTTTAGTTTTTTGGGAAATAAACATTTATTTATTATTTTATTGTTTAATGGAGCAAAAATAAATGGTAAAAGCCGAGGTTGTGGTGTAAGTAGCCTACATAAATAAATAAATTTAGGGCTTATTGGTTGACGTTATTACTGTTACCGTACCTAACTATTGGTTGACTTGGACAGGAATATTAGAATGCTTGAGCCTTCTGCACACAGGGACTATACTGGCGTCTACTGGATCTAGACACAAGTGACAGCTACTGAGAATCCGTTCATTGTCCCAGTGAGGATGAGGTGTCAACGTGTCATAGCGTTGGCCACTAATAGCGGCCACTAGTGGACGCTACAATTGTCCCAGTGTGCAGAACGCTTTAACCCAACAGATTAACGCTACAGTAGAGTAGAATTGAATTGAAATTAAAATACTTCTGGAGCGTGTTACATTTTTAATTTAATTTCACCTTATACTATTGAAATAAAAATTATACCTTATTAAAACTTGACAGTGTAATTAAAATAAATCTTTTTCACATAAGAACTGAATTCAGTCACAAGATATCATGTAATTTATTATAAAATTACATTTACACTTTCACTGTATGATTCTTTTTATATTTTTCTTTATAAGAATGTAATTAGTTTGACTATTTCAACTGTGTAAATGCTTTTTCTTCTTCTTCTTCTGCTAGTGCCTATTCGTTCCGAATATTGGCGATCAGCCTGACTATGGATATCTTATTTACAGCCATCCTGAAAAGTTCTGTTGTAGTTTTGGAGAACCAGGTACGCAGGTTTTTCAGCCATGATATTCTCCTTCTTCCTGGTCCTCTTCTGCCATATATCTTTCCTTGTAGAACGGATTTCAGCAGGCCGTATTTTCCTTCATTACGCATTATATGGTCAAAATATGCAAGCTTCCTGCTCTTGATGATGTTCATCACTTCCAAATCCTTATCCATTCGCTCCAATACAGCTTTGTTGGTCACTCTGTCCATCCATGAAATTCTCAACACTCTTCTATACAGCCACATCTCAAAAGCCTCGAGTCTTTTTTCAGTTGACTTGGTCAATGTCCATGACTCCATCCCATAGAAGAGTATTGAGAAAATGTAGCAGTGGAGGAGTTTGATGTGCATATTAAGGTTGTGACTCTTGAAATGCTTTTTGCTTTCTTTTATTTTCTCTACTATATTACATAATGTATATAAGTTCAATGATTCAAAGATTCAATGATTTAATTTAAGCCAAAGTACATCAGTACATAAGCCTGGTCACATACAACATTCATTATTAATAAAATACAATATACAATGTCAGAATACAATGTCAGCTTTTAAAAAGTCCAGTGTCTTATTGTATTTTGTGATGACTATTTTCACTATGTCTAACTTATATTAATAATTGATTTCTTATTAAATTAGTCATCATAAATAAATAAATTAGTCATCACAAGTTAAATGTTTAAATGTTTAAATGTTTAAATGTTTAAATGTTTAAATGTTTAAATGTTTAAATGTTAAATGTTTAAATGTTTAAATGTTTAAATGTTTAAATGTTTAAATGTTTAAATGTTAAATGTTTAAGTTTAAATGTTTAAATGTTTAAATGTTTAAATGTTTAAATGTTTAAATGTTTAAATGTTTAAATGTTTAAATGTTTAAATGTTTAAATGTTTAAATGTTTAAATGTTTAAATGTTTAAATGTTTAAATGTTAAATGTTTAAAGTTTAAATGTTTAAATGTTTAAATGTTTAAATGTTTAAATGTTTAAATGTTTAAATGTTTAAATGTTTAAATGTTTAAATGTTTAAATGTTTAAATGTTTAAATGTTTAAATGTTTAAATGTTTAAATGTTAAATGTTTAAATGTTTAAATGTTTAAATGTTAAATGTTTAAATGTTTAAATGTTTAAATGTTTAAATGTTTAAATGTTTAAATGTTTAAATGTTAAATGTTTAAATGTTTAAATGTTTAAAGTTTAAATGTTTAAATGTTAAATGTTAAATGTTTAAATGTTTAAATGTTTAAATGTTTAAATGTTTAAATGTTTAATGTTAAATGTTTAAATGTTTAAATGTTTAAATGTTTAAATGTTTAAATGTTTAAATGTTTAAATGTTTAAATGTTTAAATGTTTAAATGTTTAAATGTTTAAATGTTTAAATGTTTAAATGTTTAAATGTTTAAATGTTTAAATGTTTAAATGTTTAATGTTTAAAGTTTAAATGTTTAAATGTTTAAATGTTAAATGTTTAAATGTAAATGTTTTAAATGCTTAAATGTTTATATGTTTTTATGTTGCGCATTTACGGCTAAACGCGGTAATAGATTTTCATGAAATTTTACAGGTATGTTCCTTTTTAAATTGCGCGTCGACGTATATACAAGGTTTTTGGAAATTTTGCATTTCAAGGATAATATAAAAGGAAAAAGGATTCTCCTTCATACGCCAATATTACCGTAAAAATCAGACTATAGAATTATTCATCATAAATCAGCTGTCTAGTGGACTATAATTCTACCCGTTCAAAAACATCGAACATCTTGAAAATGTATCTTCCCATTAACGTTAGTAGACAAGTTGACTATAATACTACCCGTTCAAAAACATCGAACATCTTGAAAATTGTATCTTTCCATCAACGTTGTAGACAGTTGCAGCCAGACCTGATAACAGCGCTCACACTCACATTCCGGGACGACACGTCACTGTACGATATAGGACAGAAAGCTCTATGTTTATTTAGGATTTTTTCTAGACATTTTTTAATTGATAAATTATTTATTAATTTTTGAGAAAACATAACAACAGGTCAATGTAACTCACTGAGCGCGAGGTCTACTGTTCACAGAACTACTAGTAATAGATCTACTAACGCTCATTGGCACCTTATTTTATTGTGTAGCTTATAACAAAACTAGTTTTTATTTATTTGAATAGATTAAATAATTCTATGGTTCAAAATCCACCAGGGAAATTGTAGCTCCACTCATCTTTCATGATCATCCGCCTCTCTACTCTCGCACAAGCCTAGACCTCATGTGGACATTATGCACAGAAAAATAACGATTCTCACTCACTATTTAAGAACATGGTACCTACAAGAACATAAGAACATAAGAACCTACTCTAGAACATGGTACGCCCTAGTGGAGTAGGTCAATCTCCACACAAAAAAACTAAACAAGTAGAGGACACATTATAAGATTCTTTGTAACCAACTATTGTATGTAATATTGTAATTTATCTAATTTTTGTGTAATTGATGTTGTAGTTTTAGTTTTTTGGGAAATAAACATTTATTTATTATTTCATTGTTTAATGGAGCAAAAATAAATGGTAAAAGCCGAGGTTGTGGTGTAAGTAGCCTACATAAATAAATAAATTTAGGGCTTATTGGTTGACGTTATTACTGTTACCGTACCTAACTATTGGTTGACTTGGACAGGAATATTAGAATGCTTGAGCCTTCTGCACACAGGGACTATACTGGCGTCTACTAGATCTAGACACTAGTGACGGCTACTGAGAATCCGTTCATTGTCCCAGTGAGGATGAGATGTCACCGTATCTTAGCGTTGGCCACTAATAGCGGGCACTAGTGGACGCTACAATTGTCCCAGTGTGCAGAACGCTTTAACCCAACAGATTAACGCTACAGTAGAGTAGAATTGAATTGAAATTAAAATACTTCTAGAGCGTGTAACATTTAATTTCACCTTATACTATTAAAATAAAAATTATACCTTATTAAAACTTGACAATGTAATAATTAAAATAAATCTTTTTCACATGAGTACTAGATTCAGTCCTCAGATATCATGTAATTTATTATAAAATTACATTTCCACTTTAACTGTATGATTCTTTTTACATTTTTCTTTATAAGAATTAAATTAGTTTGACTGTTTCAACTGTGTAAATGCTTTTTGCTTCCTTTTATTCTCTCTACTATATTACATAATGTATATAAGCTCAATGATTCAAAGATTCAATGATTTTATTCAAGCCAAAGTACATCAGTACATAAGCCAGGTCACATACAACATTCATTATAAATAAAATACAATATACAATGTCAGCTTTTAAAAAGTCCAGTGTCTAATTGTCTTTTTGTGATGACTATTTTCACTATGTCTAACTTATATTAATAATTAATATTTCTTATTAAATTAGTCATCATAAATAAATAAATTAGTCATAACAAGTTAAATTGTTGTTTCAGTTTCTTGTTTAAAAAAGGCTCTTCATGGATTTCTGTATGTAATGAAAATTAATGAAAAAATAAATAAATTAATAAATTAGTCATCACAAGTTAAATTGTTGTTTCAGTTTATTGTTTAAAAAAGGCTCTTCATGGATTTCTGTATGTAATGAAAATTAATGAAAATATAAAATAATTAATGATTGCAGTGAGAAATGAATAGAAACTATCAATATTAATCCAAACCTGATACATTCAATTTTATTTCAACAATTTTAGTCTCTCATTTCTGATATCCCCTAATATTACATCTATAATTTTATCATTAGTTTCTTTAGTTTTTCAAACCCGTTGTTCTTCTATCTATAATTTTATTATTACTGTAGTTTCTTTAGTTTTTCAAACCCGTTGTTCTTCTTTCTTCAATTGTTTAGTTGTTTTTCACCTTTTTTGTAATTTTATTGGTTGTATTTTCCAGAATAAAGTTCTATAATACCATTGCGCGCAGTTCCGACTCTCCTATATGGAAGTGAGAATTCGTAGAATGGACAGTCGAATTCAAGCTGCAGAAATGAGGTTTCTAAGGAGTGTATTTGGCTGCACTAGAGTTGATAGAATCAGGAATACTGATATAAGACAGGTTTTATTGGTTGCTCCTCTACATGAAAGAATTATTCAAAATAGACGCAACTGGTGCAGTCATTTGAATAGAATGCCACTTGAAGTCCAAAACTATAGACCTACTGGAAAAAGAGATGTAGGGAGGCCAAGAAAGAGATGGGTACCGGAACAGATTAATTAATAAACCTAATCCCTGAAGTGAAGATGATGGTGATTTTCTTAGGCTCATGATCAGACGGAAGTCTAGTGAGCCATTTGATTCTTTTTATATTTTGGTGATGTATACAAATTATTGTGTGTTTTCTCCAATTGTTGTGAAAGTGGAGAAGATTCAATAGCCTATTTTTTTCTCTCACTTCTTATATCGGTTTACCAACAAGAAACCTTATAAACTCATATTTCCATCAAAGTATGAAAAGAGCACATCCATTTTTCGTGCAATTCAGAACATTCCATTAAATAAGCTACTGCAGTCTTCAAGGCCAATACTCAATTCTAACGACTATAATTTTCTATTCATTCACTTCCAAATTGTCATTGAGATTGATGGTAGGCTGTGTTACCATCCTTGTTACATAATACCAACTTCTTTGCTTTATCATTCATCTAATGTGGTTTATTTCCTAAGATTTAGATAAATAATCGTGACAGCATTGTTGATGTATAGATTTTGATAAAAAACTAGATTCAGAATATGATACGGACTTATTATCATTTTGAAT
The DNA here is from genome assembly GCF_014356525.2 of Nilaparvata lugens. Classification (NCBI taxonomy): domain Eukaryota; kingdom Metazoa; phylum Arthropoda; class Insecta; order Hemiptera; family Delphacidae; genus Nilaparvata; species Nilaparvata lugens. The sequence goes on from NC_052504.1 coordinate 94,375,557, forward strand.
AATAATTATTAATAGTATTTGATTTGAAAATATAAATAATTATATTAGACCGAGCGAAGTGAGGTCTAAGATTCAAGTCGACGGTTTGGCATTTCTCTTAATGTTTATATGTTGCGCATTTACGGCGAAACGCGGTAATAGATTTTCATGAAATTTGACAGGTATGTTCCATTTTTAATTGCGCGTCGACGTATATACAAGGTTTTCGGAAATTTTACATTTCAAAGATAATATAAAAGGAAAGGAGCCTCCCTTATACGACAATATTAGAGAAAAAATCAGACAATAGAATATACTGTTACTAGTTCTGTGAACAGTAGACCTCACGCAGTATTCTCATTCACAAATACATGATTGAAACTATAATCCTTATGGAAATACAGTAATAGACTGGCTTCTCCACACATCTGTGTAATCACTTATCAGCTGATTTATGATGAATAATTCTATAGTCTGATTTTTACTCTAATATTGGCGTATGAAGGAGGCTCCTTTTTCCTTTTATTCTATCCTTGAAATGCAAAATTTCCAAAAACCTTCTATATATGTCGACGCGCAATTTAAAAAGGAACATACCTGTAAAATTTCATGAAAATCTATTACCGCGTTTCGCCGTAAATGCGCAACATATAAACATTTAAACATTAAGAGAAATGCCAAACCGTCGACTTGAATCTTAGACCTCACTTCGCTCGGTCAATAAATATATATCTCAGATGTATATCGATTCTCTAGTTAAGGGAATGAGAATGCAAGAATACATTATCAATTGAAATTTTCTTAAGAAATTGAATCTGTAGGTAATAATTTCATATCAATTTGATTGATAATCCAGAAAGCCACTCTGGTAGGGACTTTGTGATACTAGAGTCTTTGGTAGAGGCTAGAGATTAATTTGTGATACTATAGTGAGGTCCACGTTATAATGGTAGTGTTTGATTAGCAATGGTATTGCTATCCTTGTCTATCATTCAACAAAGCGGATAGCGCTATCTCTTTCTCGCTTTACTCTGTTGCCAGATCATCTTTTAACAATGTTGGATTAATAATTAATTAAAAATTCCAACTTAATTATGTGAATTGATTATGAAATTATTGAAAAATATAATTTATTGCTTAATAGAATATAATTGTTTATTTTAAACGAGAATGGGCAATTAATATTACATCAATCAGCTACCGTCCATAGAAGGTATTGACAAGACAGAGGTTCGGCAACGTTCTTCTCCTATCTTTCTCCACTGCCGTTATAACGTGGACCTCAATATAGAGTCTTTGGTAGAGGCTAGAGATTTGTGATACATTAAAATATCGATATCTGCCAGTGAACACCGTAACATAAAAAGTTGATTCATTTTCCAATTTCACCTAGATACTCTCCAATTTGAATAACAATATTTATTATCAAATCACTATTTGCTATTAGAAAATGTTCAGGTTGAATAACTATTCAATTACGAATTGAATATCATGTATATATGTATATATATAATATGTACAGTATATTATCAATTCAAATAAATAAAAATACAGTATGTTCCAATACTTCAACAATAGAGGATCATTAACTATATATTATTGTAATATCACCTCTGTAATGTTTGATATGCTGGTAAAGACAGCACAACATTTATAATAAATTCTTCAATGCTGTTTTCCATCACGAACTGCTTATTATTAAATCATCAGGAAGCTCCCCGTTACCTAGGAGTCAGACTTGATAGATCCCTCACATATCGACAACATCTGCAGGGGTTGAGAGATAAACTGAAGACAAGGCTAAATATCATCAGCAAACTTGCGGGAACAACCTGGGGTTGTGACATGAATGCCCTTCGAACATCAAGTCTTGCACTTCTGTACAGTACAGGGGAGTTCTGCTCTTCTGTCTGGGCTCGCAGCAGACATGTTGAGAAAATTGATACAGTTTTCAATGAAACTATGAGGAAGATTAGTGGGACATTGAGACCAACAGAGACTGAGTGGTTGCCTGTGCTTAGTAACATCATGCCTCCAGATCTCAGAAGGTTGGAGAAGAAGAACAAGTTCATTTCCCAGTTACAACACATTCATGAGGATCTCCCAGTCTCTAGAGATTTGGCTAACCCTCCACCAAGGCGCCTCAAGTCAAGAAGATACTTGAGACTTGATGAGCAGGAGGAAATTAGAAGTGCAAGGGAGTTATGGAGACTGAGATGGTTGCAGGGAGAGGTCAGGAACAAAGGCCTTGTGGATGACCCTAATAACATTGTTCCTGGCAACCAGCTGAGACGTAGAGAGTGGTGTGGCCTTAACCGGTTCAGGACGCAGGTGGGAAGGTGTGCTGAGCTGATGACAGCATGGGGATACACATCTGATCCTCTGTGCCAATGTGGACAAATCCAATCAATGAACCACCTAATATCTGAGTGTCCACAACACTGGAGGGCTGTCGGCCCTCCATGATGCTGGAGAAGATGCGTGTCAGTGGCTCCAGAACATTCTAAATTCTATTGGTATTTGGAATATTAAGTGTAAAATTATGTTTTTTTCTAATTTTGGCCTATGTATGCATATGCATATATATATATTAAATCATTTTTTGCTATTAGAAAAAAACGACTAGCATTCAGATATTTTACAATAAATGAAATAATTACTCACTGTGACAACGAGATGGTCACAGCCAAGAAGATGGCGGACCTGCCGAAAGATCTCGTTATCACAGTGAGTGATTAATTCATTTATTGTAAAATATCTGACTGCTAGTCGTTTTTTCTAATAGCAAAAAATGATTTAATAATAAGCAGTTCGAGATGGAAAACAACATTGAAGAATTTATTATAAATGTTTTGCTGTCTTTACCAGCATATCAAACATTACAGAGGTGATATTACAATAATATATAATTAATGATCCTCTATTGTTGAAGTATTGGAACATACTATATTTTTATTTATTTGAATTGATAATATACTGTACATATTATATATATATATACAAGCTATATATATAAATGAATATATATATAAATGATATTCAATACGTAATTGAATAGTTATTCAACCTGAACATTGAGAGATGAAAATTGAAGAGTGCATATCATGAGAGCAGAAATTCAACTGAATTTGTATTGGAGCATGGAATGTACCCTGAGATGTAATCAATATTAAGATAATACATACTAAATTTAGCTATATTTGGACTGGTTGTATAATTAGAATTGGAACCGTTTTGGGCCTATAAGCCTGTGGTACTTTTCTGAAAGTTTTGTAATTATGAATGATTAAATAATGAATAAAACACCAGAACTTGTATTAAAAAACTTGTATTTTATAAAAAAATAACATCAATGATACAATTAAATCTAAATTGTGAGAAAACCACATTGTCCATATTATTTTACACGTTCAGGATAATTTCATCACATTTTAGAAGACTTCTCTTTCTCTGACTTGGTGGCCTCTTCCTCATCATTGTCGAAAACTTTGAGATCTTTGACATAGAACCATACTCCTCCATCGAAGATTGTTCCAATGGTCACAAACACTGTAACATGGAGTAATAAATTGAGATAATATAATATTTTATTCAGCCTGGAATAGAATAGATTTACATTAATAAAAACAATATAAAACATCTTGAAGTGCCCTTTATTTTTTTTTAAAACTTCAAAATGGTTCAACAACTAGATTAGGTGATCACACCATTGTCAGGGTGAAAAAAAAGTTTTTTTAAAAAAAATGAAGGGTACTTCAAGATTTTTATATTGTTTTAAAAAGTAGCCCACGTGAATGAAGTGGTTTATAATAGATTTCCATTATATCCTGATTACGTATAGGCTACATAAAGATCAATCAACAACTTTGAAATATTTTTGTGTAGTTGAGAGGTTGATGTTGTGGTAATTATTCATATTGAATGAAAAAGACTAAGAAATTGTCAAAAACCACATATTTATTGATACTTAGAAAGACCGGTTTCGGTTATTACACCATTGTCAATCTCTGATAAATAGAATAAATAAGATTGTTAATAGATTAAAGAAATAAATCTCCGTTTATCAGAGATTGACAATGGTGTAATAACCGAAACCGGTCTTTCTAAGTATCAATAAATCTGTGGTTTTTGACAATTCCTTAGTCTTTTTTATTAGAAAGACCAGTTTCGGTTATTACACCATTGTCAATCTCTGATAAACAGAGATTTATTTCTTTAATCTATTAAAAATCTTATTTATTCTATTTATCAGAGATTGACAATGGTGTGATAACCGAAACCGGTCTTTCTAAGTATCAATAAATCTGTGGTTTTTGACAATTTCTTAGTCTTTTTTATTCAATTTTGAAATATTTCAAATGGCGTAATGTTCTGATAAGTAGCCTATAAGATACAATCTCTAGATACCATGCTAAAAAACTTCAATAAAAACTAAGAGCTTGACTAAATTACAATACAATGTCAATTCTCAAAATATGAGTAAAATCATAGCCACCTCTAATACAAGGCCACGGCCTACGACATTGCAACGTCGCAGTGTAGGCCTAGAATCTAATACATGATTGGTGAAAAAGATCAGCTGGTATTTTTAAAAATCTTCTTCACCAATCATGTATTAGATTCTAGGCCTACACTGCGACGTTGCAATATCGTAGGCCGGGGCCTTGTATTAGAGGTGGCTATGGTAAAATCCGTTAAAACTTCAAAGATATGGATTTTTATCCTTATTAAAAATGTGATTAGTAGTGAACTATTTAAAGTTGTATGTTTGTCATAATTGAACTTTATTTATTTTTTATTGATAATCTACTTATTTGTCTAACTTTTATCTGAATTCCCATTCCTCACTAAAACAAAACTTGGATCCTATTATTGATCATGTTGTTGGATCGATTTCCTAAACTCTTTCAAGAGTCTCCAGGAAGAAAATTCAATCAAATCAAATTGTAACAACAATTGAGACGCCCAGAACCATAAACGCATGCAAGAGAAACTTTGCAATAATACATTTCAATAAAGTATCAAAGTGCGATGATAAAACTTATATCTATTTGGTGAGAATGACTACTTCCCAAACATAATAAAGTGTCCAGTTGTTAATTTGGTTGTTATAGGTGATTTGGTTGCTGTATTTTGGTCTAGTTTTTATATGTAAGTGTCTATTTTGTTTCATTTTAATTGACCGAGCGAAGTGAGGTCTAAAGGTGCGTACAGATATACGCGCCGCGAACATGAGCAATTCACTTTTAATCAGCTGATGCCAAGCTTTTTATATCTATATCTTATACCGTTTCTGTAAAAATTCAGATATATTCAGCTGATTAAAAGTGAATTGCTCATGTTCGCGGCGCATATATATGTACGCAACTTAAGATTCAAATCGACGGTTTGGTATTTCTCTTGTTAAAATGTTTGAATGATTAAATGTTTATAACTTATGTTGCGCATTTACGGCGAAACGAGGTAATAGATTTTCATGAAATTTGACAGGTATTTTCCTTTTTTAATTGCGCGTCGCCGTATATACAAGGTTTTTTGGAAAATTTGGTATTTCTTAATGTTAAAATGTTTGAATGATTAAATGTTTATAACTTATGTTGCGCATTTACGGCGAAACGAGGTAATAGATTTTCATGAAATTTGACAGGTATTTTCCTTTTTTAATTGCGCGTCGCCGTATATACAAGTTTTTTGGAAAATTTGGTATTTCTTAATGTTAAAATGTTTGAATGATTAATGTTTATAACTTATGTTGCGCATTTACGGCGAAACGAGGTAATAGATTTTCATGAAATTTGACAGGTATTTTCCTTTTTTAATTGCGCGTCGCCGTATATACAAGGTTTTTTTGGAAATTTTGCATTTCAAGGATAATATGAAAGGAAAAAGGAGCCTCCTTCATACGCCAATTGGAGTAAAAATCAGACTATAGAATTTATACATCATAAAACAGCTGACAAGTGATTACAAAGATGTGTGGAGAAGCCAATCTATTGCTGTATTTCCATAAGGTCTAAATTTCAATAAGGTACTTATGGATGAGAATACTACGTGAGGTCAACTGTTCACAGAACTACTAGTTCAATAAAGTATCAAAATGCAATGTAAAGCTTATATCTATTTGGTGAGAATGACTACTTCCCCACCACAATAAAGTGTCCAGCTGTTCATGTGGTTGTTATAGGTGATTTGGTTGCTGTATTCGGTCCAGCTTTTATAGGTAAGTGTCTATTTTGTTCTATTTGAATATTAATTTAGTTTTAAGCGCCTCAATAGATAATGTTCCCAAATCCTCATCAGCTCAAAACATTCATGTCTGATCCTTGAAATGAGATTGCTCATTTCAACGTTCAAAGAGTTATGTAAATTTGAGAGAGATTTTTTACTATCAATTGTTTTGTTATCCAGGTTAATAATACACATAGTTTGTATTGTTGGGCCAACATACCAGCCGAAGTCACATTCAATATGTAACGTAATGACTCTCCATTATAGAGCCAGCAGTTTCCGGTTCCTGTGCAGGTTTTTCCCCAAATCAAGCAGGTCCGATCTAGAAACATACAATCAAAATTAGTTTCTATTATTTCAACAAACTGACGATGTGCCTACATCGAATGTCAACAAAGAAGATTTTTCAATAATTGGTTCAATATGAAAATTGTATTAAGTTAATTTAGCTTTTAAATTTGAAATTGTTTATTTTTCATTAAATGTGCTGCTTATAATGAATCACGATTATCGATGGGAAATAGTTCATAGGTAGGCCTATACAGAGTAGTTATCGGATGGGCACGTTAAATTGTCGGTCCCGGCTGAAGTATGACAGTCGTAAGGCCCATTGACGGCTTAAATTATATATTCAGGCGGTGGGACCTTCCCGCAAGGGACTCCCCACCAACAAAAGCCATACGAATTTACTTTTTTACAGAGTAGTTGTCTATGCACTACGTGCAGTCGGAGACTACTATATAGTGAGGTCCACGTTATAATGGCAGTGTTTGATTTGCAATGCTGTTGCTATCCTTGTCTATCATTCAACAAAGTAGGTAGCGCTATCTCTTTATCACTTTGCTCAGTTGCCAGATCGTCTTTTAACAATGTAAAATTAATAATTAATTAACAAAATATTTCATCTTAATTATGAAAATTTATTATGAAATTATTGAAAAATATCATTTATTGCTTGATAAAATATAATTGATTATTTTAAACGAGAATGAACAATTAATATAACATTAATAAACTTGTATCAGCTACCGTCTATGGAAGGCATACAAGACAGAACATCGGCAACGTTGATCTCCTATCTTTCTCCACTGCCATTATAACATGGACCTCACTATATACAGTAATGCACTCGGCGAACTGTAGTTGTGTACAACGTTTTAAATTAGTTATTTGTGCAACTAGTGCGCAAAGTGACAGTTTGCTGCACCGAAAGAAACGTTTACGCCCGAGCCGTAGTCGAGGGCGGAATGGTTTCTTGAGTGCAGCAAACGAACTTTGCACACGTATTTCACATTAAATTTTTCCTACAGTTACCATTGAATATGAAAAGTGGGTAATTATAGGTAAAATTCCCTGAAATCCATCAAATGTTTTCCTGTGTAATTTTATTATTAATATAAACCTTAATTTATTTTAAATTGAATAATAATAATTGAATTATAATGATTAGTAATTCAATTGAAAATTTATGTGACTGCTTGAAGGGGGTTCATGTTATGTAAGCATTGAAATGACTATAATCAAAGCACATAATGGCAAGGCAAAGCTGTTCTCCACTGCCATTATAACGTGGGCCTCACTATGAGTGTTACCAACTTAATTTTGATTTTGCTGCACTGGTGCTCCATATAACATACTAACTTTTTTGCGTTGTCATGCTGTAAATCTGGAGTACGCAAAGTACTCACTTTGCGCACTAGTGCGGAAAAGTGATTCTTTGCGGCCTGCAATCAGTGCACAAATGGTCAATTTTCAAGGTATCTGTAGGAAAATGTTTTTTTTCAGTGAGGTATATTGATATAGATTTTTCTTCTAGAAAATTCTTACTTTATGTTATAATTGAGTTCAAGACAATCCTTCTAATGATCTTGAATAAAATAAACAGTAAGAGAAATGATTGAATTGAATTGATTAATGTGTCATAGCTATCCAATACAGTAAGTTATTATTGTCTTATTACAATGTAAAATACAATTAAAAAGGAAATTCTTTACTGAAACGGGATCCAGCTTCATTTGATTCATAAAAACAAAATTATTAGATTAACTTCCATGACTTCAATTGATACACGAATGTATGGAAATATTTCATTATTCAGTTCTCAACAAAAATACTAGAACTATTCCATGATTGGAGATACTAATGCATAAAGTTACATATAATTATTTAAATAGAGAAACTTCGGTGGAAAATTGGCAATTAAAAAATGTAACTAGTATTCTAGTGAGAAAATTATAGACTTTTGAATATTTGTTTCCTTGAATAATAAATCATACGACATAACTTTTGAAAATCCAAAACTTGATCACATGACTTGTATGCAGTAACTTAGTCTAAATCGAGAAGAATGAAATTCACTAGAATTTTTTATAATCTTTGTTGTGATTTCTCATCTTATTCAGATATGAATTAATCGAAAATTGTAATGAATCAATCCTAAGTTACTAACCAATAAGATATCCGTAGAGGATTGGGGATGGAATGAATGAAAATAAACTGACTAGAGTCATTCCAATAGCTATTGCCACTGGCTTATCCTTCTCATCGACACATCTGAAAAACAATAGAAAAAATTACATCAAATAGAATAACATCCAGCCCAATCTGAATGAGACAGGCATAATATAGGTATATTTTGCCAAAATACAATGATAGGCCTACTGTATTTATGATGAGGATTGCTCAATGTCCTTGCTCTTTATCTCATCACAAATTATTATAAAATACTGCCAAAATAATGTTTATAGAGCATACATTGCAATATAATGAGGTGATAATTTTTAGGTATTCAGATACAAGTTCCCGACACAACTCTCAGGATAACAGTAGTATACAAGACAATGAATCACTTTTTGATCAGGATAAGATTGTTTGATGAGAGTTTTTTATATTTATTCATTCATTTTTTAGCAAGAGTAAGTTAATGATACTCTCATCCTTGCAAGTAAAAGTATGATCTTGATTCTTTGGAAACCGATTGAACTTACTCTGAACTTTAATATTGTTAAATACCTACTAATAAATTAATATTGAAACTAGCATACCTGACAGAAACAAGGAAGTTTGATACTCGTCCTGTAGCACTGCTAAACTTGATGATGCAGCAGACGGCGAGGAACATGTAGAATTGAGTGGAGCAATCAATGGGACAGGGACCAGCAACCACTGAGCCGAACATTGACGCTGACTCTGGTTTGGCTGACGAATAGTTACCATAGGAGCTCGTCAGCATGAAATTGTCTTCTTGATGTAGTGGTACGCAAGAACAGTTTGTGTACATCTGTAACATTGAATTATTGATAATATAACTGATTGAATAAAATCATGTGAAATGAATAATGAACTTCCAACTGGAGTATATATACCAAAAATCAAATTCCGTTTGATAATTTTTCTCAATTTTAAGCCTAACCGATATTATTCTTTAGTTCACAATCTTTTTATATAACGTCTAAATTATATTGCATTTATTATCCATTTCAAGGCAGTTTAGATAAATTAGATAATCGTTTCCAATATAATTGTCAAGATCATTATAAGTGTGAGAAAAAGTTGCAACTGAAAATTTTAAATGGTCTAATAAGCGTTGAATGGGTTGTTGAAGTGCTAACTCAGTTTTCTTTCCAGATCAAAAACGGTTTCGACTATATTAACAAAACTTCTCTTAAAAATTCAAAAAAATTATCCTTCCAAACTAAAACATTTTATTCCCCATATCGTTCATGAATAAAAAAAGTAATTTTTTTGTAAATTCGATAACTTGTCTATTTTGGCATAAATCGCGTAAAATCCATATCAGAACAAAGCCAATGATATACTGAATGTAATAAAAAAAATCCAATGGAAAATTCGAAACCGTTTATGATCTGGTAAGAAAACGGAGTTAGCACTTTCAACAACCCATAACTCGCTTATTAGACCGCTTAAAAATTTCAGTTGCCACTTTTTCTCACTCTTATGATGATCTTAACAATTATATTGAAAACGATTATCCAATTTGAATGAAAAAAGAGTACCGAACTGCCTTTATTGCAATACCTGCACTTGCTCTTTGATGCTGTGGGACTCCCTTATCAAGAACTAATTCAAATTCAAATTTATTTCACACTCATAAATACATACGGTATACAGAAATCAAATAGAGCCTAGCTTCACAAATACAATAATTTTATACTAGAATTCAATAATCAATTTCATTAATGAATCTCTTATGTAGTAGGAATATAGTAATGAATGTATTGATGAATATGTATTGTATCATGAAAAAAATATCAGAACTCTCATATTTATTAAAAACAGAAACTGAGATAATGGTGATGAATAATAACCATGACTAATGTAATTAAATAATACAACAATTTTTGGCATAATATATTGTGAGAAAAAACTTTTCACTTGAATGATGATGGATTTTCGCTACAAATTTTTGTTACCGAGCTGAATTATAAAGTAATGAGAGTACACTCTGAACCTCATGCTAATATCAACAAGGAAGTACTGTATAAGGAGTTAAACAATACGACTATCAATAAGAGACATTATTGTCTCAAGCTGTGGTGTTTCCTAATTCACATTATTTGAAAAGTCCTGATGACTCATAAATAAAAGTTTTGCGCCAATAAATATGTAGTTAAACTTATTGTGAGTTGGAAATATTGAATAATTTTGAATTCAGATTATTTAGATTGTCCTCATGAATAAAAGCTCTGCACTAATTATGTACCGGTAGTGTTTTAAACATTTAATTTTTCCTCCACCTACTGTCTAAAGTACTTACTTTACTCCCTAAAACCTAATACTAAAGTGTCACTTTTTCGCTCTCGGTAGTAAAAAACAGAAAAACTCCCTAGGGAGTAAAAGTGACTCAATTTAAATAACATGGGGAGCATCTCTATTTTGAAACTTACATTGTAATAGGTTAGAAGGTCTAAGCTCAGGTGAGAAAGCATAATAGAGTTGTCTGTCATTGAGTCAACTGAATTCAATACCACAACCAGAAATTTGATTAACTCATGAAATATATGTTTGTATGATAATTATTATATTCTTAATATTAGTAGACGATAAAAATTTATACAATTTTAAAAATATTTCATTCCATTCAAAATACCAGCCAACAAATATTTTTGATCTGCAATTCAAATCTGAACCGCGTGATCTGGAGTCAGCCATTTTTGGTAGCTGCTCAGCTGATATAATTGTTACAACTTTTGCCAATAGATAGCACAATCGGCAGTGCTAATCAGACGACCGGTTTTTAGGTTTTAGATTTAAGTTATGTTGTTAGCAATCATTGTCACCAATACGTAAGTTATTAGAATGATTTTATTTGCAGTTTCTATAAAAAAATGTAGATTGAGGAAAAATGTTGTGTACATCACGAGCGAAAAATACTTTTTCTCTCTCAGGAAAATTGCTGCCCTCGGCTTCGCCTCGGGCTTCAAACTTTTTTTCAACAGGGAGAAAAAGTCGTACTTTTCACTCTAGATATACTATTAAATATATAACTATTTCAATACACAATTTTTTTGAGTTGAGAATATGGTATAGTTTATTTCTATAAGTAGAGCAATACTTAAATAAAGTAGAAGTAGCTCTGTTGAAGTCAAGACACTTGACTCAAACTAACACTAATTATGCACAAATTAATGCACTCACTTTTTTGGTTGAGAAAACGTGAGGAGGGAGCTCCTCTAGGAGTGAGATGCACTCCATATTCCACAACCATGAAAATGAGTTTATTCAAATACTTTCTTTGGATCAAAGTGTCTCAACTTCAAAAGAGTTATCGAGTTATTAATATCAATGGCTACTTTTCAACAATAAAAAGGAAAGAAACATAAAACCCTTCCAACGCCTTTCACTCCTATTCTTGAAAAACACAGTAATTCCTCAAAATTACCTCAAAACCATTTGAAATTGTTAAACGGTGTTAAAATGGTACTCCTATTCTTCTATTTCTTCATTATTATCTTCTGTTTAGTCATGAAAAACTAAATCAATTTTGATTCACTCACACTCACTACTGTGCTGCGCACTTTAGAATAAAGTGTAGGTCTTCAATAGATGATCAATTTAATTACCTTTAGTATCATTTTTCAGCCTGGTCTTGTCTCGACAGCCAGCATGACAGGGTGAGATGTAAGTGCGATGGTTCGGAGCACACACTGGCGAGTACTTCACATAATCACAGTGGCAGTCTGCATTGCAAGGCATCGCCAGTTCCAGTCTGTTCGAAACATTTATAGAAATTCAAATTAGAAAAAATTGTTCTTATTTTTTCAAGTGGGAACATTCATTTAATAATTTCTTATTATTATTCACTTATACTGTATTTGATTGTAATCTTTAACAACTACACAATTATAAAGCTGAATAAGAAAGATACATTCTCATATTGGGATCCTGTATAATACAGATAATGCACAATAAACTGTAAAATAACAGATTAAATGCACATAGAAATGTACAGCCATTCACAAAATATTAAACAGTTCTTTAAAAATAAGTGTTAAATAAAAAATTGAGACATTTCAGTATTATTTTAAATTTTCCATCGCATTTTAGATAAACTTGGACAATTATAAATTCAATCATTCACATTTTCATCTTATTCTGAAAGTTTTATCTGATGCTACAGGTTTCTTTGGAATCAGTATGAAATTTGGATGAGTATTGATTGAGTGATTCTCAATAATTCAGGTGGAATGAAGAAATTTATATTTTCTACATGCTACTTGACGGTAGCTATTAATTAGAGTTTGGAATCTTCCTATAAATAAAAAAGGAATGACACATTTCATAAGAGCGTTCATTCTTGTTAATTGCTTATATAATGTTATGACTCATCATAAGCTGCTTTAAAAGAATTCAGAGAGAGTCTATTCTCAAATTGAGGATGATTCTGGTTTAGAAGAATTTATTTATTTTTAATTTTCCATTTCTCATTTTATAATTCCATTTTCTATTTATTTTGATGATTGAGGGATCATATTCATTGATGCATTTGTTGTAAAAATATGCTCCAGTATAGGGATAGATGTTAGATGATAATCCTATGGGTTATAGATGTTTGTTTTCAAAATATTATTCCTCATACTTGTTTCATCACACAATCAACATAATTCTTCCATTTTTTCAATTTTCCAGCTCTTATTTTATAATTAAATTTTCTATATAATTATTTTGATGACTGAGGGATCAAATACACTTGTTGAATTTGTTGATCACATAATCAACATAGTTCTTTCGTTTTTTGACAATTTCTTAGTCTTTTTCATTCAATATGAATAATTACAACAATATTAACTTCTCAACTACACAAAAAGTGAAAAAAATGCACAAAATATGTTAGTACCCAAGTTTATAGCGTGAATGTTGATGTTGTGGAACTTTTCCATAATTGAAGAGACTTGAAATGTTGTCAAAAATCCACTTTGAATAAAAATTAATATATTACAGGAACAGTAACTCACAGCTGATGATGTGTGAGCACACACGAAAGCATGCTCCTGTAAAAAATTAATTTTATTCAAATAAAAAGTGGATTTTTGACAACATTTCAAGTCTCTTCAAGTTAGTATCCAACTATTGGTTACCATTCCTTGTGAAGAGGCGCAATAGACACACAGGTGAACCTGCTATGATTATTGACTTGATATAAACTTTAGTACCCACTATTCTCTATTGGTTACCATTCCTTGTGAAGAGGTGCAATAGACCTGCTATGATTATTGACTTGATATAAACTTACTCGCCATTTGCAAGGATATCGAGATGATTGTCGTTGGCTGGACATCCCAAGAAAACGTAGGACGTAATTCCGAGGATGGAAATGACTCCTACCAGGACATTCCACGCTGCCATACACCTGGCGCTGGGTTTCAGTCTTGTAATTACTACACCGCTAACTAATATGCCAATAGCTGAGAATACTAGTCCCACAGTACCTGCAAAAATAATTTAAATATTGTAATAATCAACCCTGAAGTTTTAAATGGTTAAATATTAAAAACACTTTATTTCTTTGAGATAATTTATTGGAATTAATAAAACAATATAAAAATCACATTTTGCACATTTATTAAAATTTGGGTTGTTTATAAAAATATCTTATAATATTTAATCAATTAATAAAAACATGAAGTACCCTTTTTATTTAAAACTTTAAAACATTTCAACAACTAGTTTGCATTTAAACTTGAAAATGACCAAAGTAGGCTGAAACTAGTTGTTGAAATGTTCTAATAAAAGGATAGTTCATGTATTAATTGATTGAATATTATAAGATATTTTTATAAACAACCCTGGAGTTTCAAAATGGATAAATATTACGTACTGTACTACAAATAAGCAGTAACGTAGGCATAATGAATGAAGTTATCAGTATTGCTGGAAAAATGCTATTGGATGATGAAAAATGTGCATTAAAAAATAGGCTACTAAAATTTTTCATTGAAAGATTACCAATTCAAGTTTAAATCAAATAATATTCAATTGAAAAAATAAAATTGTACTAAATATTTTTTAAGTGGTAAGTTTACAGTATGCATAATAAAGCTATTATTATTGTTGCAATAATATGCTCTTATAATAATTATGATAATGAAAAGTGTTGACGAGACAAATGAATTTCAAGCTTCATATACAGTTGAATACGGTAATTTGATAAAATTTATCAACTACAGAATAATATTATTATATTTTGGCAGATGGTTTTTCTGAAAATAATAAGATGAGAATAAGAAGTACCTACCTACTAGTAAAAGCTAGCATACGGTATTTATTTCTATTTATTTATTTATTCACAATGCAAATAACATTGAAAGATAAAATGATAATTGTTATTCATCAAAAGAAAAATGTCAGTGTTTCACGAGGAACTATATTATTCTGAGTAGATTCAACCCTTTAAGACCTAGTCTTCTCAAATAATGATGACATTATGTTAGTCCTTTCTGAAGTTTTTGAACTTCATTAACTAGTCTTTTTTGCAGAGAATAAAATTTGATTTGAAATATCAATTTTATTTTCCTTGAAATAATATTGAAACATCCAAAGTAATGTGAGGCATTAATTATTGATTGATAAAAAATTATATATTTATCAGGATTAGAGAATTATGTTCACCAAGATCATAGATTGAAAGATTAAGAGAAATAAATTATAATATTGTATTTTATTGCCTTACCTGTTATCAAACTAGCGAAAGATGCTGACTGCTTGTACATTGTTTCAATGTATTTGGGTAGAAATATCCAATATGGAGTGTAGCCCATAAAATAGAATATACTTGCAAGATTATTGCATGTTAGAGTTTTATTCCTCATCACTCGTTTGAAAGTTACTATCAAGTCTGAAACAGAAACAGAACTGTTGTAAAATTCACACTAGGAAATTATATTTATAGGAAATATATTTTTATTTTCAATTTAATATTTTGTGAATTTTTTTGTTTTTATAAGAATATTATGATTTTCCCTCTTCCCATTTACCATGAAATGCGTGTTATATACCCTGTTACACTGTATTTATGGATCACTATATGAATAAGAGAGTACCATAGTTATATAGTATATTAAGATACTCGAGAGAATTTTTTAATTTTTTTGTTGTGAATTCTGTTTCGATTCCTCGTTTCAGAATTTACTATTCTGTAAAAATATTTGCTTCTGTGCTAAATTAATTTAAATCAGGTTAAGCGTATTATAATTTCATCTCCTACTCCCACTGGCGAACAAGAGTCATCTTATGCCAGTGGTTTTTTCACTTACCGTTTATTATTATTACACTTTGGTTGTATTGTATTGTCATGTTGAGCTTTGTTTGATTCATGTACGTATATGTATTTATGAGTGTGGAATAAATAATTTGAATTTGAATTTGAATATGTTGTGGAATTTTTCTATATTGAGGTGGAATGAAAGATATATTGTCAGTTCCAAATATACTATTTTAACTATGTAGGCCTACATATGAAACATAATTATTATAGTATACATCATTATTTTAACTGGCAATATATGTACATAAATTCTCATGAATTATGAGGAGCTGACAACATATATTTTTAATCATCTTACAATTTAATTCCATTTCACAGTCGGATTTTAAAAGGATGGATCATACGAGGCTTAATTTCATATTTTAAAGCTAAGATTTGCATTGTTGCTTGTGCTTTTCAATTTTTTAGCAATAGTTGAATGGATATAATAATATGAAATAATAAACACAGAGAGTGGTTCACAGAACTAGAAAAAATATATGAATTTAAATTTTTTTAAGTCTTACCCCATAACTCTTTCACATATAAATTGAATTCCTATATTTTTTTCTAGTTTTGTGAGCGAACCACTCTCTGTGTTTATTATTTCATATTATTACATCCATTCAACTATTGCTGAAAAATCTGTCAATATTCAAACGTATATAGTTGAACTAAGCTAGAATTCATTTTTAAAGCTATTGCATCTTTTACAAATGAATAATTTATTCGCGAAATCAATAGTTGGGACCCTCAAAACCCAGTGAATTCAGTGCACGTACACTCTTTGCCCCCCGGCAGTGTATACTACTTTGAATAAATTATTTATTGACGTGTAATGATTCATAATTATTTGGATGATCTGTCCTAGCAGAAGAAAAAACGATCAGGATACAGGATGACAGAAATTCATCACTAACGGTCGGACACTAGATTGTATATATAATTCAGATAGTTCATTGATATAATTTCTCTGGAAATTTACCTTTGAAAGAAGTTGGCATTTCACTTTCAATTTTTACATCCCCTCCAGGCTCTCCATTTTTCAACCGATCAAGTGCCAGAGCTCGTCTTGCGGCTGCGCGGGGCAGAGTTTTGGGAAACAATGCCAGAAAACTTGCTGCCACAAACAACATTGCTGCAAGCACTAACCAACCTGCAAAAATATGGAAATATCTGTAGCATATTTGTTAATTTAGGAAAGAGCTCATCTCATGTAAAGCGAAGGTACCTATGTGAATAGTTTAGTCACAAGAAAAGTAATGAACACCATTTATAATGGTTCAGTCACAAGAAAAAGCTTGAAATTGCAGCATCTTCATGAGAAGTCTTCAATTTCAGGGCCGCCTCAGTTTCAAGGTTTCCATTGTTACTGAACCATTTATAAATTATCTCTCATGACAAGATTTGCTATACCGTAAGGATTGCAAGGCCTTATACTAAGCTCCATGATACCATAGAGAAGCAATAGCATAAGTAGATATCCCATGGTATAGGGCGTTTATGTCGCAACTTTTACTGTTATCTCAAGCCGATAGTTCATGTATTTCTTTCCCGTGAAGCTTTATGATGCTGGTAGTCTCTCATATTGTGCTGTTCATACACTTTTACCCGGTCAAAACAGTAAATATCGACAATAATCTACAGTTATCGGCTTGAGATAACAGTAAAAGCTGCGACATAATCGCCCTATACCATGGGATATCTACTTATGCTATTGTTTCTCTATGATGATATTCATTTGGAAAGACAGTCTGATAATTTGTCAAATAATGTCAGTTGATTAAATTCTTGTTTATTGAATGCATTATAATTAGTTGTATAAATTGTACATAAAGACATAGAAAATTTTGTAAAGATAGCAATAGAGGTGATGTCATATGGACAAAGACGTACGGTACCTATTAATACAGAATGTGTTTTGAGTAGGGAAATTTAAGGCTACATTATAATATATGTCAACAATTTCATACATTTTGTAATAATTGACCGAGCGAAGTGAGGTCTAAGATTCAAGTCGACGGTTTGGCATTCCTCAAACATTTCCAAGTTTAAATGTTTTTATGTTGCGCATTTACGGCGAAACGCGGTAATAGATTTTCATGAAATTTGACAGGTATGTTTCTTTTTTAATTGCGCGTCGACGTACATACAAGGTTTTTGGAAATTTTGCATTTCAAGGATAATTGAAAAGGAAGAAGGAGCCTCCTTTATACGCCAATATAAGAGTAAAAATCAGACTATAGAATTATTCATCATAAATCAGCTGACAAGTGATTACACAGATGTGTGGAGAAGCCAGTTTATTGCTGTATTTCCATAACGTCTATAGTTTCAATCAGGTACTTGTGGATGAGAATACTACGTGAGGTCTACTGTTAACAGAACTACTAGTTAATAATCTTAACAAGTTATTGATTTTTGAATATGTAGAGTTCACATGTTTTAATTCATGGAAAGTGATTATTATTGCTAATAGCATATTTTACATTTGCATTCCAGTCCTTATAATAATATTATCCTGGGCAGACTTTTTTAGTCCTTTTTTGGACCTTTTCTATCCTAGGAGAGACCTTTTTCACTAAAATTTACTCCTTAGACCTTCTGAAAGTTAAATTCAGAATTCCTAAAATGAAGAGAATCAAAAAGCTGTCCACATACTAGACATGTGAAAAACTTTGTTATTTTTCCAGAATTCTACCATTGAATTTCCATGAGCCGGACTCCGACTTTCATGTATGAATATAAAAGTACTTTTTTCATATTTCATAGATTCACAAGAGGTTCATACAAATGCACCATAAGTGCTCATTAAGGCTTGTATGATTGTGAGTAGGTATTACCATAGAGAAACAATAGCGTAAGTATAAGTTGCGACATAAATGTCTTATATCATGGGATATCTACTTACGCTATGACTCCCCTTTCTGTGAGTGTGGAGCAGTCCAGACTGTGAGACACATAGTGGAGGAGTGTCCCAGATCAGCATACACGGGTGCACGTGAAGATTTCCTGGTGGCTAAACCAGCATCAATAGCCTACTTAAATACCCTGGAAGCATGCCTCTAATTTCCAGGTCAAAAGTGACTAAGATATTTTTATTCGTTTTATATATGAATTTTCTATTGTTTTCTTTTTTCGAATTTTGTAATCATAAATGTGTTGTGTATACTGCCATACGCTAAATAAATAAATACTTACGCTATTGTTTATCTATGGTATTACCCAACATTATCATAAGCATAACCAGTATGTAATTATTATTTATCACACACCTTACTATAATTTTCCTCTTATAAAGGTACTACTATTCTTTCATTTCAATTATTTATTACTTGTGATTACATATGGTATTATACACAGTTTTAGGTAGGCTACAATTCTTACCTAGCCACCATGCTCCAAGCCACCTTGGATCCGATGTGGTTATTGTTGGATGGAGAGATGGTGACACATATATCTTCAGGCAGAATGAGGCCAGCGAATATCCAATAGCTGGGCCCAGCATCCTCAAGAAATATGAAAAGCCTGAAAAAAGTTTATCAGTATCAAAAAACCAACTAAATAAACTGCATCAAATACATTAATCAGAGTCAGAACCACTCACTTGAATTGTTTTTTTTTTTAATATTTAAGAATTATGTTCAATCTTCAGAGATTTAATACAACTCTTGATTTAATCTAAGAGATATGTCTAAACACACAGACACATCAGTATTTATGTTGGCCGTTTCCTCATATTTTAATATAATTATTAACATATTATAATTTTGAATCTGTAAATATATAAGGTTTGGAATCTAGCAATAGATAGTATTGAAAAAAATGTAATTTTTATCAAAAAAATAAATAATATTATTATTAATATAGGTAATATTATTTTTATCAAAATGTAATTTTTATCAAATAAATGGAATAAAGTTTGATTTGATTGGACTTTAAAAACTTAAGACTTAATACAGGTGGGAGACATATTGATAATACATTGAAAATATGAATAATGAACAGATTATACTGTAGACTAGTCTTCTTTTTTCATTCAAGGTTTAGACTCTTGTCTGTTCTAACTTATAACAGTATATTATATCTTATACTGTAGACAAGTTTCAACCAACAATGGAATAGATACCTATCTCCCTCTACTACAGCTCTAAATCATTCATCTATCAAAAGAACGTTACCCATGTAAAATTTCTTCTTGTCTCTCCAGGAATTAAAACTACTTGTCTATGAGTAGCCTACAACCATAAAGATGACTGACTTGCCGAAAGATCTCGTTGTCACAGTAAGTGAATAAATTCATTCATTGAGGAGATTTGTCTGCTAGTCGTCAGGGGCGGCCTGGCTCAGCTGGGGGCCCTCGACTATGGCTGATTACGGGGCCTCCCATCAGGGGGTCAGGGGGTATCGAATAACCCCCAGCAAGAAGAGTGAGGGTCCGGGTTCCCTCCCCCGGAAAATTTTGTATAAATTGATGCCTAATAAACTGATTTTTACACCGTTTTGGAGTATATAATATGTCTGAAAATTAGTGGCATTTGGTAGCTTAATATTAAAAAATATTTATAGGTAATTTTTATGAGAAAATAGGTTTTTTTTTGAATTTGCAATTGGGAGTAACGAAAATTGAAATAGGTTTGTTGATAAAAAAACACATTTCATGGTTTATGCGCGCGCACAAGAACCTTTGTTTTGGTTTGGTTGTTCAGGATTGAATATCCCTTTACCTTCTTACTACGAAAAAACATATAAAGTCCAAGTGAATTTGCAAACGCAGGCCTTACATTTTGGGGGCCCCCTTCGGGGTCCTTGGCCTCGGGGCCCTCGGGGATCCCCACCAGCCGACCTGGCCAGACTGCCTCTGCTAGTCATTCTATTTGAAAACAAAAAATTGATTCAATAGTAAGCAGTTCGTGATGGAAAACAACATTGAAGAATTAATAAGTACCATCCTAATGTATATTTTATCTTTACCAATGAATAAATATACAAACAGAAATGAAAGAGGCAACCGATTGATATTCACTCACTTATAAGAGCAGGTGTTTTAGATTTTTTGATGTTGTCATCCATGTATGACACACCCAAGGTGAAGTACAGAGAGCCTCCCACTCCAGAAATTAGTTGAGCGATGAACAGAATGACCGCCGGAGCCATACTTCCATTGCTGCAGTCCACATCACCTGCCTCACTCTGGCACAGTGTTCTGCGGTTTTCTTTCTCTGTTCAAATATCAAAAACATTCCTGTTTAATCATATAACAATTATTAATCTCAACTCCATGTTAATTGCTATCAATGCTTGATAATATTTCTTTCATTTTTTACAATGAATTGTGTTGATTAGGGAGATTGGAATTCATCAAACAAAATTCTAGAATTATTGCTATCAAACCAATATCATATTTTTCATTTCAATATATTTTTCATTTTAATATATTTTTCATTTTAATATATTTTTCATTTCCAATATAGTTGTCACTTGTATTATGTACAATCTATGTCACTTGGAAAGAAATCGAATTCATCAAACAAAAATTCAGTATTATTGCTATCAATTCAATAACATATTTCTTCCATATGTTACTTGTAAAAGAAATTACTTAGTGTTTGTTTCATTACTGTTACTTGGAAAATTCAGGAAGAGTCTATTATGATATTCACGTAGGAACTTGCGAAGGATATTAAGTGGGGTATTCTAGTATGGAACCAGAAAAATTCAATATAGAGACCAGGGGCCTGTTTCATAAAAACTTAGAAGTCCTGTAATACAGGAACAGCTGATTTTATCGGCTATATTGAACATGTAATTGGAATGGTGATTCTCCTGTATTACAGGACTTGTAACTTTTATGAAACAGGCCCAATTTTTATGAAACAGGCCCCAGGTGTATAAGCTTGATGAGTTATTGTTGTTATTCTTTTCAATTTTCCAACTACTCTGTAGCTTATATCATATTTCTGTATTGAGTTTTGAATTTATACACTTTCTCAGTGAGGGCTACTCACTCGTATTTATGTAAGATTGAAAAAATCAAAGCACCCTCTTTAAACTTTATTGTATTTCTCACTACCTACATGTTTTGATTTATAAAGTCATTTAGTTATATTATTTATAAAATGTTCTAGAAGAAAACTCAAATTTCTTACAAGCTCTACATTCATTTTACTAAGAAAATATGGAAGGTTTTTTATGAAAACGGTGCTCAGCAAAGAAACCCCCAACGGATATACCGAAGTGGAGAAATCATTTTAGAATGGAAACAGAGAAGTGAAGATAGCATTGACGTACAAGACAAACTAGTTACTTTTTGCTTTTAGAAAAAACGACTAGCAGTCAGATATTTTACAATAAATGAACAAACTAGTTATTATTATAATAACAAACAAGTTACAACAAATAATAACAAACTAGTTATTATTTTCATCCTTTTCGATTTGTCAACTCATCCATAGCTTCAATTATGTTTCTGTATTTGTAAAATTTTAAATTTTATTCATTTATAAAAATGCAACATTCCAGTGTTAATGACAAACTGTGATGATTATGGTATTTCGAATCCGGATATGACATTGTATGTCTATGTCACCATTCTGTGAACTATTTGAATATATCAATATTACAGAATTATCACTCACCAAATACGCTGACACTCATGTTCGATTTGCTGCCGTACTCTTTGGTCAATAGGAGAGCGTCCTCCCCGGGTCCATAGAGTAGATGCGGCAGGGCATTCATGAGGCAAAAGACTACGACAGTGTAGATGCCCATGGCCACCCATCTGGGTCTGTGCCCTCTGCCTGCGTAGTAACTTAATAATATTGTTATAAAAAGTACTGATATGTCGTTTCCCACCATGATGATCCCTGGAAAAAAACATACAATGGTCAGGTTGATCTTGAAATACAAAAAAAAGAAAAACATAATTTTCAATGAATGTTGGACTCTATCAAAAACTGCAATGCATAGGTAAGGTATAAATTTGATGTATTTTAAGTGGAAAAAACATACAATGGTCAGGTTGATCTTGAAATACAAAAAAAACATAATTTTCAATGAATGATGGACTCTATCAAAAACTGCAATGCATAGGTATAAATTTGATGTATTTAAAGTGATATTTTTTTTATATTCTACAATGAGTTCACTGCAATTCTTGGTGAAAATAGTAGGCTAGCCTTATTTATCATAATTTTTTTGTCAAGAAATAATATTTCATTGATGAGAAGAATGAAATATCTATAGCTGTTTAATTGAATTCATTCAAAGAGATTCAATTGTATTCAGATACTTCTAAAAGATCCATTTGTACTTCTCAATCTTCATTTAAGTTACAGTACCAACCATTTTCTTTATTACTATTGATAAATCCATTACATTGTTTGTGATGAATAATTTGCATAGTCTCTGAACAACTTATTCCAAAAAGTCAATTATCTGATAATTGATGGAGTATGGGTATCAGATGAAACCATTAGGGTGTATCCTATTATTTAGCTATTATATTTGCAATTATAATTGACTGCATGTCGTGTTTAAATACATAAAAAAGTGTGTTAATACATAGCAGCTCAGAATGAATCATGAAACCATCACCTTTATTCCACTTAATTTAAGGAAGTCTTGGACGGATCGAGGTTGAGAAACCTAATTTACTGTATTGATAAATTATTGACTCTACTGTTGTAAGGCCTACTCCATGTACTGAAAGTTGACTCTTATTCTAAGCTGGTTTAAAGCTTCTAAGTTTCCACATTTACTCAATTCATCTCACATCCGAAATATTTCTCTCACAACTCAAATTGTATTCAAGAACTAATACAGGAAATTAAATTCACACTGTGATTCCGCAATTGATCAATAATGAAATTCGTCATTTTATGAAATATTCAAACTTGATTATGCAATATTACAACTCTTGATACAAAAATTATCTGATATAATTATCATAAGACTCTGCTGCATGATACAGTCGAAACATTACTGATATTCGACAAAACAATTTTTTTCAAAAAGTCAATTATCTGATAATTGATGGAGTATGGGTATCAGATGAAACTATTAGGGTGTATCCCATTATTTAGCTATTATATTTGCAATTATAATTGACTGCATGTCGTGTTTAAATACATAAAAAAGTGTGTTAATACATAGCAGCTCGGAATGGATTAAGAAACCATCACCTTTATTTTAATTAATTTAAGGAAGTCTTGGACGGATCGAGGTTGAGAAACCTAATTTACTGTATTGATAAATTATTGACTCTACTGTTGTAAGGCCTACTCCATGTACTGAAAGTTAACTCTTATTCTAAGCTGGTTTAAAGCTTCTAAGTTTCCACATTCTCTCAATTCATCTCACATCCGAAATCACAACTCAAATTGTATTCAAGAACTAATACAAGAAATTGAATTCACACTGTGAGTCCGCAATTCTTCAATACATTTTTCCAATAATGAAATTCGTCATTTTATGAAATACCGTATTCAAACTTGATTATGCAATATTACAACTCTTGATACAAAAATTATCTGATATAAACTACCATAAGACTCAGCTACATGATACAGTCGAAACATTACTGATATTCGACAAAAAAAATTTTTTTTCAAGATAATAATTTTGATAATTTACGGTCATTTAATAAGAGTTGACTGCATTGGATTAGGATGTAGAGTCAATTGGGGTTATCTCTCTATCAAATTATTTGTTGACATCATAAATAATAAATTGTCACTTTCATAATAGTCTGACATAGGTCATTACCTTCACATAAAATGTACACTATGTGGAATTGCCATCTCAATTTCTACATACATTGAAATTTCAGGGAACAAGACTATTTCAAGGTTATCCAACATGATTCTATTATATATATCATATCTAATGAGATAAAGCATGATACACATACGTCGATAATAAAGGAGTAGCCTACATTATGTTGATGACGGTAATAATTCTATGCAACCTATGATATTTAAGGCATTAAGGCAAATTCCCACACATAACAGTATCTGAATCAATGACTGGTACAGTAAGAATATAATCCTCATGGGTTCTAATGAAAATATTCTCACTCAGCCTGGCCGAGCGAGTATGAAAAGATCCATAAAAACTCATGGGAATAATGTTCTCAATTTACCGAAAACATTCACTGATAACTTATTAATTAGGAATTATTCTACCGTATATCGTCGGCGTACTGCAAAAAAAGTAACTTGGTCATAGTGACCAGTCACTTTTTTGCATTTTGAGAAAGCAGCGTTTGAAAATGTTCATTTGATAGAAGTGACCAAGTCGATAAAAGAAGACATGGTCATATGTGGGTATCATAATCAGCCTCCAATAATTGTCTAATAGAGAACAATCACTACGATACTAATAGATGGGACAATCCATCTGAGAATGGACATTTACAATGATTATTAACAAGTTATTGATTTAGAATCAATTGTGAAGGATTGTTGTGGAATAATATAAGAGAAGTTGGTTGGGATTAAATTGAAAAAAAAGGTTATTGATTTGGAAGTAGTCACCAAACGCGGGGAAAATGAAGTGAGTAGCCTAAGTAAGGAGAACGGCAGTGAGGAGGAAGGAGAAAAAACCAGAAACTGGAGAAAATTTATTCCCATTTCTTAAAACAATATTGAGATACAGATACATCAGATTTCTCAAAGAAAGTCCTATACTCTTTTGGAATAGGATCTGAATAAATCAATAATATGTCGACCCTCTTTCAAAAACATGTCAAATGAAAAGATTTATGCAATAAACTCGATTCGCAATATGCTTATCAGTTACTCTGTTTACAGCTTATGCTTCAATACCCGATAGGGATAAGTTATGACGAATGTGTGTTGTGTCTTGCTTAAGTTCGTTGCAAGCTTGATAAGCTCATCAATTCCAAGTGGACGAAGTTTGGTATCTGGTTGCAAATGCAGTATTCTAATCAGGGGAGAGTTGTGATATATTGGTCAGTTTTGAAGGGGGTTGCAATCGATTGCATAAATTGGATCTCACATTGTTTAAGATTTGGTTGATAACTTATCTGAGCGGCTAACAGAACTTCTGCAAGCTTCAAGATTGTTTATGACATGCGTTTTCATAATATTTTGTCATATAGGGTATATTACAAATAATCTTGAAATTATCATAGTGCTGTATATGGGAAAAACTAGGTAGTTTCAATTTTTCTCGAGACACTTCCAAACACTGAATAACATTTTCAAGATAATTTTATTTATTGAGAGTTGTTATGAATCCTGGATGTGCAGGCTGGAATTAAAATGATTTAATTGTTAATGATGCTCGTGAATTATTAGG
Organism: Nilaparvata lugens; assembly: GCF_014356525.2. Lineage (NCBI taxonomy): Eukaryota > Metazoa > Arthropoda > Insecta > Hemiptera > Delphacidae > Nilaparvata > Nilaparvata lugens. The sequence goes on from NC_052504.1 coordinate 94,401,850, forward strand.
GGAACTACAAAAATGTTAAATAGACCCAATCTAGTTCCAATTCTCTTGCAGTTATGCTACTTTGAAAGACTGAATAACATTTTCAAGATACTTTCATTTATTGAAAATTGTTAATTGTTATGAATCGTGGATGGGCTGGCTGGAATTAAAATGATTTAATTTTTAATGATGTGACCTTCATATATTGAAATGTGTTATGCAGTATTGATGTTCTAGCCTACATATTAATGAGTGAATGATGGAAAGGAACATAATTTATGAAGAGTTATTGCCTCAATGAATTTCAAATTCAAAACAATTGCTGATTCTGGAGTTCACAGGAGAATCTTCCTACAGAAATTACTCAAAAACTTCTTCTGTTGACGACTTTATAGCCATATTCTTGTATTTATTGATTCGAGGTGTCGATGAATATTTTACATCATTTACCGTATAATTGGATAAGAACAGTTTCAAAAATTGACCGTTATTTACGAAATCATATCTGAAATGTAGATAAATTCTTTAATTTCTTTGATCACTGGGAATTGGCATGCAATACACATAATATATGAGAGTATTTTCATCTAATTCTCGTGATTAGTTTTCCTCTATTCAATGTTATCCATTTTCCCATCATATAGGAAGTAACCAGGTTTTAGTAATTGAAGAATTGATTCCCAATCTCGCTATTCGATTGGTTGAAAATTGATATGGGAAAATCTCTGTTTCTAGGGTAAATTTTATCAAAAATGTATTGTTATCATTTTACTGACCCGATTCTAAAAGGACTGATACGATTCTACCTCACTACTCAAGAGTTAGAATGCTCACTAACCTGTGGTTTTCGATGATATCCTGAACCGTTTCTCGATAGTCGTGATGGTGCCATTGAGGTAAGAATAGCAGGCGGAGAATATGCAGCCGAGGATGCCGTACAAAATGACGAAGGCCTTCTTGTTTGCGAGCTTCTGTAGCAGAGGTCCACGGAAGCACCCGATGCCGCAAGCGGTCTCGTCAGTGATCGGCATGGAGGCGTAGTAGTCGGTGAGTCTGCGGCCCCCGGGGGCGGCGGGCGCGGTGGTCTGGCCTCCAAGCATGGCTTGAGCCTCCGCCTCCAAGGCACAACTGTCGCGGCGGTCCAAGCCGTTCATTTTGATGCTCATGTCCAGCTCGTATCAAGTTTAACCCATCACAACACTTAACCTTTGTTCACACTAGTTTCGTTGTTTCACAGTCCAAAGTACTCGCTTCGCTCACCTCAAGCGGCGTGAAAACCGCACAGCAAAAGATGCGACACACGAATTCGCGCTACTATTTATAAGGCAGCGTTTCTTCTAAGTCGGCGAAACAACCCAGCCAACCCAGACCACCCGATAATAATTCATATCGTCTAATCCACAGGCGACTCCGTCATAAATATCAGCGTTTATCAGTTGCTTGTTGCACAACGTGCCCAACTTCTGGCTCCACGAAAACTGTGTAAATACTCACGGTATGTTTCCACAAAATAATTGAGATAGAGAAATCAGGTCGAAATTGGACGAATTTAACTGCAACAATACAGCGTAGCTTAAACAGCAAGGACGTATGTTTCCACAAGAAAATCAATCAAAATAAATAAATGAAGATCGAGAAACCAGGTCTAAATTCCTATCTATAACAATACAGCGGAGCTTAAATAGCGAGGACGCGTGGTTTAGATTTGTCCTTGCACTGGCGCCTAGGCTCTGCTTTTACTCCGACTCACATCTGCAATTATGAGAAAAAATTCATTGAGATAAGAGCTACAATAATCACAGATGACAGTTGAGGAGTATACACTTATATACATGGAGGAAACAGAGCTCCTGCAATGTTATTTGAATAAACATATTCTATGTTTGGAAAAAGTTGGAGATAAACCTTATCTCACTGAATGTGTTTTGAATTTAAGAGTTTGTAGAATTTATCAACATTTTGTGATTGTTTTGAGTGGTCATAAATTGAATGAATGAATGAATGTTTAGAGAAAGTTTGAGATAAACTTATCTTGTCAGCGTTTATTGGAAGCTAAGAATATATTGACAGCATAATAGGTAGAAATGAATCAATACTATGGAATATGGAATTAATCAATGTTCCCAGAGGTGATTGACAGCATTCAATTTTGAAATTACTTTAATAATCATTACAGATCAATCAATATCAAATTAAAGAGTTTGTAGAATTTATCAACATTTTGTGATTGTTTTGAGTGGTCATAAATTGAATGAATGAATGTTTAGAGGAAGTTTGAGATAAACGATATACCGTATCTCGTCAGCGTTTATTGGAAGCTTAAAATACTAAGAATATATTGACAGCATAATAGGTAAAAATGAATCAATACTATGGAATATGGAATTTAGTATCAATGTTCCCAGAGGTGATTGACAGCATTCAATTTTGAAATTACTTTAATAATCATTACAGATCAATCAATATTAAGAATAGCAAGAAACCGACTCATGTTGAAAAATTCCAACTATGATGATAGTTGGTTGAAAATTGCTTGAAAAATTGATCAAACATTCAATTTTCATAATCCGAGCTACATGTATATTATTATTTAGTGATATTAGGCTACCATAGAGAAACAATAGCGTAAGTGGATATCTCATGGTATAGGGCATTTATGTCGCAACTTTTACTGTTATCTCAAGCCGATTGCTGTCGATTTTTACTGTTTTGACCGGGTAAGAGTGTATGAACGACACAATATGAGAGACTACCAGCGTCATAAAGCTTCACAGGAAAGAACTACGTGGACTATCAGCTTGAGATAACAGTAAAAGTTGCGACATAAACGCCCTATACCATGGGATATTATCTACTTACGCTATTGTTTCTCTATGATATTACTTAGTAATATTCTACATGTAACTCGAATTATCTTTCTCAAGATAATATTTTTATCAAGTCTTTATAAAGAGTGATGACTTTTCTTCCTTCGCCTATTCATCATAACAAATAAATATTACATGATCAATAATCTGAAATTAACGTTATATAACAGAGAGACTTAGGTTCACTTGACTAGTCAAAATAGTTATCAGCATCTGTCATTTCACTAGGAGAAGCACAAACGGTATTGTAATACTCCTTCATTTGTAACATATTCTGTTAATTCAATTCGAAATAACTGGAAATTGAGTATAAAATCGGGAATTTTACTGACTTACATTAGAGATATTAGTTTCAATAATGTTTCAGTATTCTTATTGGAAGCCTTCCTGAATCAAAGTCTAAACAACAAATCAGTTATTAGATAAGCTGAGCAAACCACTTCCTTCCTTTACAATCATCATATCAGTGTTTGTCAGATACTCATTCATTTAATTGACTCAATTGATAATCTCTGCTACATTATTAGTCAGATGAAATGTCTGATTCAAACTGAAGCCATTGTTTCAGCTTCCTTTGAGGTTTGAGAGCTTTCTTTTATATCTGTCATTGCTTATTTATCGCTAGAGTGCTGGATTCTAATCAATGAATATTGTTTTATAATTATAAATTAATATTGTTTCCAACAATGAATATTGTTTTGTTGCAGGATGATGCTCTTATGAACGTGCTTAGGTAATGGAAAAAATGAAAATGAAAAAATTCTTTACTCAGCGGAGTTATGACTTTTAAGTCTTCTCTACCCCTCAACCTCGAATGGAATGATAAGAGATGAGTGAACACAGCTCAAAGTGGGTTCCGAACCATCGAGAAGTGATCTCCAAACTCATGAATGATATTTAGCTGCCCTTGAGGAGGTCACCCATCCAACGGAAGTAACAGGTGGATTCATCTTAACTAATCTGAGCCATTATAGCTTATCAGCACGACCATGGAGAGCCAACTGCTTTTAAGCATATTATCAGAGACAAATGATACAGGTCATGATGAAATATATTCATTCTGAAATTTTTGTGTCAAAATGTGTAGAGATGTTGAAAACGTTTTACAATGACAGTTTCAAGAATAAAACAATATCTATGACTAGATTATATTAAGTTTTTTAAACCTAAAAAACGCAATTTTATTATTATTATTTATTATTTATTTCATTGACAAATCATATTTATAATATGATTGGGAGAAGACAACAGGCATAGCCCAAAACTGTCTTCTCCCAAATTCTTACAAATAAAGTTTCAAAAAAGAATGAGGTCAAGATTTCACTTTTCACTTCAAAAAGGCCAATTTCTACTTCAAAATAACGACTAAACTGAAAATGTTAAATTTTGATATTCAAAAACTAATTAAAAACAAAAATATTCCACTCAAATCTTTACAAATTGGAAATTTTTGAGTAATTTTGCAAAATTTTGAGCCAGAAAAGAAACACAACTTCACTATTTGGAAACCTACCACACGACTTTCAGTCAAACGTCAAAAAACCTATCAAATGCCATATCCAATTCAAGTAGAGATGTAGTCTCAAACTCCCTATAGAAGTAGATTAGAATTGAATGACTGCCTTCATTTTATACCTTCAAGTAGAAGTACTTTAAATATTGCAATGTCCTCAAACATTGAAAAATAGTTTGGAAAATATGAACTAGCTCGTCGACTTTGAAAATCTTTTTGATCTCTTTATTAGAAGCTCTATTTGAAAATACATTTGTATCATATCAGTTGTCCAGTCGTCGTCTCTTATGATACGAGTTTGAAAGATAATTTACAATCGTATACAATTATGCTTATGATGAATGTAACAGATCATTGTCATATAACTTCATAGATAACTTCATCCCACAATATTATTCTGAATACTTCAATTCCCGTTCATAGGTTGATAAACTATGAATATTTATGATTACACATTTTGTTCTTGTAGTTTATATATTTATTTATTCATTTTTCTCAGTCGTACAATTATTTTTACAGTTATATGAGGAGGCACAACAGGCTTATGCCCAAAACTGTCCCAAGTAAAGGGACAGTAAAGTAAAGTCTTATCAGACTTAGGGGAAATACATGTATTCACCATAGTAATGCATGTTAGAAAGCATATTGACATGCTGTTTGAATGCATTAATTTTAATTCTGTTAAGTCAATTCATGAGTCATTCGAAGAAGTGAGAGCACTACAATCACAGCATATTCTTATTGTAATTCTACTTTATTAACGCAGTATCCTCATTCTGAGCCGAACATAATTCGAAAAATTAAAGCTTTACAAAAACTTGAGTATTTAGTATCCTACTGTCTTATATCATTTGAGACAACATCTAACAAACTTCTTTTTTCCAATCAACGAAGTGTTGTGAATGAGATAACAGCTTAGAATAGTGATACCATAGAGATACAATAGCGTAAGTACATATCCCATGGTATAGGGAATTTAAGTCGCAACTTTTACTGTTATCTCAAGCCGTTTACTGTCGATTATTGTAAATTTTTACTGTTTTGTTGGTGTGATAGTGTATGAACGGCAAAATTTGAAAGACTACCAGCGTCACACAGCTGTATAGGAAAGAACTATGTGAACTATCGGATTGGGATAACAGTAAAACTTGCGACATAAACGCCCTATACCATGGGATATCTATTCTATCGTTTCTCTATGATGATACTATAAGAAATACAACATTGAATACTAAAAGATGCAGATCTTGTGATGGAATACAGAATTAAATTATTATAATAATTCATATTTTCTTACCAATTCAGCAGTTTTCCACTACTACAACGCAAGGAGTTTATGATGCAATCATCTTTCTGCAGTTCCATACCTGGGAAACCGCTCCGTTACTAAAAACAGTACTCGTTACTGCAGTGTACTCTTTTTAGCCAACTGCCCCTTCACTTTCAATACAGGAAACTCACGTCTGTTCAATTATCACTGAAACCAACCATCCCAGCAAACTTGGTTTTAAACTCCATAGAATATTGTTCTACATTGTTGAATTTATAATTTTCAACTGAACTAACTTATTTCACATGATAATTAGTGTTTCAAACTGAATTATTCGACTTAGAACACGACTTAGGTTGAGTTAAACCAGTTCAACTGAGCAGACCGATTGTACCGTCGATTTTTTCTCCTCAACTGTCGTTGACTTGCGAGTTGAAAAGAGATGGACGTGGGTGGTGACGTCTCCTGTGCTCTACATATGGTGGGTTTCACTTCAAATTGTCAGAATCGGTTGAATAGAATGGCCTTGATGCCCTTCATAAGGACTTGTGACAGTTAGAAGACAATCTAGACCGATTGGACTGCCACACAAATTGGCCCGACCTTCACTTTTCACTGTCAGCATTTCCCATGGATACTATCGATGCTTCTCATTGGACGTACACTGTCAGTTTGAGGTGAATTTGACCAGGGCTCATCTCTATTCGAGTCGCAGCTCAGCCGACAATTGGCTAATTCTTTACTGGCTAAGCTTCGTTGCTTCGTCTCGTTCTATGTCTTCTCAACCCTCTCACTCATCGACTTCGATTTGCAAACCTCTCTGGAACGTGTAACATTTTTACGAATCAGAGGTGGCAGTTGTTACACGGGAAATAATAATAGAAATACTCTAATACCAATAGTGATAGAAATGGCTCCAATCATGATCGAATCGAAATGATAAAATTGACGCTGTGCATGAGCAAAGAGAATTGAATACCAATTTCAAAAATCTGGTGTGGTACACTCACACAACTTTCCTTGCTCATTGATCTATAAGCCTCATTCTTAAAAGAGGATAATTTAGGGGAATAACATCATGCCGATTGGCGGCTAAATAATTAAAGCTATGATTATACTATTGTTATTGTTTTCAGAGTACATTTTCCTTTGTTTTAATTATGAAATTTGAGGATTTTTTTTAAGTTGTCAAAGCAGCTGTTCTACAAATAAAATATCGACATGTGTTCTTTTGAATAAACTGCTCTATCTACCTACCTCACGCACGAGAAGGAGGTTACAAAGTGAATTTCTCAGAGATGGGGTGGACCCCCTGTTAGTTTTCCAGGAAGGAGACTCATGCCAGTTGATAGAGCTGATAAACAACTATACAGGGTATGAATTTGAAAAAAATCGGTCGAGTCATTTTTGAGAAAATCGTGATAGAAATTCAACAAAATTCATTCTTCTCAGGAATATTACGGAGCTCCTGCAATTTTCCCAGAAATGACAATCATATCAGTTGATAGGGCTTAAAAATAGCTATCTAGGGTATAAATTTTAAGAAAATTGTCAGAGCCGTTTTCGAGAAAACCGTGAAAAATAAGGTTTTTCAGCCATTATGCGCCATTTTGAATTAAATCTTATTGAATTTCTTATTGTCGGATCCTCATGGTATAAGGACCTTAAGTTTAAAATTTCAAGTCAATCGGTTAATTAGGAATGGAGTTATCATGTTCACAGACACACACACACACACACCACATACACACACACACATACACACACACAGAATCACGTTTTTGGACTCAGGGGACTTTGAAATGTATAGAAAACATGAAATTGGGGTACCTTAAATTTTTTTGGAAATCAATACTTTCCTTAATTATGGTAATAGGGCAAGGAAAGTAAAAATCTATTGTATCAAATTCCAAACGTCTTTCAACGTCTATCTTGTTCTATTCAACGAGCAACTTCAGTTTATATATGTTTAGATGTCTGGATGTTTAGATGTTTGTATTTCACCGGATCTCGAAAACGGCTCTAACGATTCTCACGAAATTCAGAACATAGTAGGTTTTGTTTATAATATAAAGATTCGATTGCACTAGTTGCACTAGGTCTCATCTCTGGAAAAACTCTCTGAAGGACATTAAGAGGATAATAATTATTATTCATCCTTGGAAAAACAGATGAAAATAATTATTTCGTCGTCTGTTGGTGATGGAAGTGAGTGAGCGAGTTCATGTGTGTGGGACTGTGTCAAAATTATGACTCAGCTGTTTTGTTATCATTCAATCAGGTACTTAGTGCCGGTTGCGTTGTGTCAAAATTATGACTCAGCTGTTTTGTTATCATTCAATCAGGTACTTAGTGCCGGTTGCGTTGTGTCAAAATTATGACTCAGCTGTTTTGTTATCATTCAATCAGGTACTTAGTGCCGGTTGCAAAAAAGCCGGGTTATTTTCAATCCTGATTAATTCCAATAGATCTATCTTTTTTAAATGGTCTTCTCTGATTTGGTTCACGTGAAGTTGATCAGGATTAAAATTTAACCGGCTTTTGTGCAACTGGGCCTTCGTGAGGGAAATTTTTGCATTCCTCTGGGAATTAATCTCAATTTACTGTGATTACATAGAACTATTCTGTATCAATGTTATTATAATTTCTTCTCTCGTAATAAATTTTTTATGCTTTTGTACTCCAGAGCAAAGCCCGGTCCCCGATATTCAATGTAAATTAATTTCTTTCAATCATGATCTAAGGCTTGATTGGTCAACTTGAACAAATTGGTCACAAGAATGAACATGGTTATTCCCATTACCAAACATTACTGTACATCTAATTTGATCCAATATTGAATCATGATAATTCTATTTAATATTGGAATAATACGATTAATTGTTAAATTTGAACAATGGAGTAACTACATATCAGCTGATAGTTGCAGTGATAGTAGTTTTAATTTTTCTGCTCAAAATTTTCAAGTTTATTTCAATATTATTGAAACTTTCGGGTTGTTTAGTGTTATTTCCGGCTCTTATCAACCCTTCGAAATTCAAAATTCATCAGTCATATCTCGAATACGTATTCTCTGAGTGTTAATCTTTGGTGAAAACAGAAATTTTAAACTTAACCTCACTTTGGACTATTTATGTGCCAAAATCAAGGAATTGAAGAAGTTTTGGGCAATTGCCTATTTCTCTTTCCAAATATCGTGTTTGTGACTGTTCTAATAAATAAATAAATAAATAAATGAACTAGTTTGAGGGAGAACGGAGAGAACCATATCGAATCACTAATTTTAATTCACAAGACGTAAATAAATAAGTCATTATTTACAGTAGTTGTGTTTCATATTTTTCAACTAATAAGTAATTTTTGACAATACTGTACCCCATTTCTCTATCAATTCTAAATTACTATTCAGCAGGACTCTGGTCGAAATTTCATATATTTTACTAGTAACTATTGTGTGTTAAACAATTGAAAATTCATGAAAATGAATTGCAATACACATTGGTAACATTCTCAATTATGATTATTTCAAGCACGGCCACAATATTATTACACTTGTGAGTGACATGGAATGAGTCTGGTTTCTGCTTGCCTCGAGGGGAAAAGAGGTGACAAAAGGAGGTTCCTGGCTCGGGATCCCCATGTGAAAGACACAATTGGACTCAATGTACTTCGACAAAAAAACGTGAACACTGTTCAGTGTTCAAGTTGAACGTCTCCTATCGTGTGAAAGAGGCCTGACGGGTTGAACGCTATAAAAATGAAAATCAAACTGAACCATCAATAATTGTTCGATGAAACCGTACTGTTCCATTAATCACATCAATAATTACAGAATCATCAATCATATCCAATTAATGCTGAATTTGATGTTTTCATTCTTTCGCCCATTGAGGCATCCAGTAGGACAAAATAATGGGTAGAAAACAAACTGTTTTACAATTCTATCTGTAAACAGTTTTTTCCTTGAAACTGATTCTAAATCTGATCACTAGAGGGCAGAAGCAGTTGTGTAAGTTTCACTCACAATCGAACACACGCCTCCAAGTTCTTCCCCCACTCTCTCGTGATTGGTCGACAATTCACAAGTTTGACTCCAAAACTGGCCAATAGATAGCACCAAACAGTGCGCTGCCACGTCTCCAAGCTCCTCCCCCACTCTCTTCTGATTGGTCAACAATTCACTACAAGTTCAACTCTGAAACTGGCCAGTGGATAGCAGTAGCTACTGGATTAAGTTTACTCATTCTCCTACTGCCCATTGACATGCCTCTAAGCTCCGCCCGCTTGATTCTGATTGGTCGACAATCATAGCTTGTTATTTGGTAGGAACAAAACTATTGCCACCTTCAACCAGCGGATGGTAGTACCTGCTGTGTCATTCCTATGGATTGTGCAAAAAAATGGATTATCTGAGCAAATGATTTTTTTATTATCTGAGAAAATGATTGAATTATCTGAACAAATTAATGAGATCTACGATCCTAGTTGTTGGTTTTCTCAATAGAAATGTATTCCTGGTCGCCATGGTCTGTCTTATCATCTTATAGCCTTCTTGGTCATGATCTTGTCTCTTACCCACAGTGATCTATCTTTTTATCATTTACTACTTCTTTCTCCCATAATTTCTCCCATTAACAGAATCGCTATTCATAGTATTTGTTTATAGTCTTATGTACCACTAGCTATTTGAAATTTCATACAACATAGCAGACATTTTTGATAAATTATGGATGAATGAAGGAGCTATGAATGACGTAGCAAGTTAACATTTGTTTGGATTTTTCATTCCACTTGATAATAAAATGAATTTGGAATAAGGTTGGAATACATTGACAAATAATGTGATGCATAAAATATTGATAGAATTAAATATGATGAACAATAGAGCTCATTTCTTGTAAAAATTTAGTAAGAAATAGCAGGTAACCCGTGCTCCGCAAGGGTCCAATTAAAAACTTAACAAACTGAAAACTCGATCCACTGAAACCTTAAAAAATTCAAAATAGGCCCATAACGATCCTTGGTTAATTGATAATCTATATACAAAATTTCAAGTTAATCAGTCCAGTAGTTCAGACGTAATGATGCGTCGTGAATTCTCTTTCCCATACGTGTATAAACCAAATCTTTTCTTTATTAGGCTATAATTAAAGAAGATTGGATTGTGTTGTCTTCCGACCCTCCCATCCATCGACTTCATGAATAATCACATTGATTCCTTCCAGATTCATACTTGCTAGTTTTCCAAGTTTCTCGGTTTCAAATTCGAGACCTTGAGAAATTGAACTACCCCTAAAACCACTCACTACTGTATTGAGTTCCAAAAATAATAAAGCCATGGGTTACGTGTAATAATGAATATTACACAAACACACGGAAATACATCAAGTTCTTGAACTACAAAACAGAATGACAAGTGTAGGAAAGCAAAATAAAGAAGGATTGATTGATTGAGTACTTTATTTAAGTAGATTACATTACTGGTTCGAATCCCAGCCCGGGCAAGATATTTTTCTCGGGTCACTCCCGTGTTTCGGATGGACACGTTAAGTCGTCGGTCTCGGCTGCCTAAAAAGCAGTCGTTAGGTCATGTCAGAGGCCCTGAAATTGATCAGTTGCGACCTGAAAACTCTGACACCAGACCTGAGCCAACCAGGTCACACGATATCATTATTATTACTGCCTTATACATTTATATACAATAGCTTACAATGCAGCAAAGTTTTAGATGAATTCACATAATATAAACTAAAAAAATGATTATTGAAATTTATGATATAAAAAAACAATTTGTAACTACTATAGATAGTAATATTGTTATGCATCTACATAAATTGGCGGAGCTTTGGACATACCAATGTCTATTCTTTGGAAAGAATAAAATTCCTTGCCAGTGACTGTTCATCGAAGGAGAGAGATAGGGAAGAATGTCCAACCATGAATGAGTTCTACAATCATGAATTCTACACTCTATATTCGTGAATTTTCTTTCCCGTACGTGTATAAACCAAATCTTTTCTTTATTAGGCTATAATTAAAGAAGATTGGATTGTGTTGTCTTCCAACCCTCCCACCCATCGACTCCATGAATAATCACATTGATTCCTTCCAGATTCATACTTGCTAGTTTTCCAAGTTTCTCGGTTTCAAATTCGAGACCTTGAGAAATTGAACTTCCCCTAAAACTTCCCCACTACTGTATTGAGTTCCAAAAATAATAAAGCCATGGGTTACGTGTAATAAATGAATATTACACAAACACACAGGAATACATTAAGTTCTTGAACTACAAAACAGAATGACAAGGGTAGGAAAGCAAAATAAAGGATTGATTGATTGAGTACTTTATTTAAGTAGATTACATTACTGGTTCGAATCCCAGCCCGGGCAAGATATTTTTCTCGGGTCACTCCCGTGTTTCGGATGGACACGTTAAGTCGTCGGTCTCGGCTGCCTAAAAAGCAGTCGTTAGGTCATGTCAGAGGCCCTGAAATTGATCAGTTGCGACCTGAAAACTCTGACACCAGACCTGAGCCAACCAGGTCACACGATATCATTATTATTACTGCCTTATACATTTATATACAATAGCTTACAATGCAGCAAAGTTTTAGATGAATTCACATAATATAAACTAAAAAAATGATTATTGAAATTTATGATATAAAAACAATTTTTGTAACTACTATAGATAGTAATATTGTTATGCATCTACATAAATTGGCGGAGCTTTGAACATACCAATGTCTATTCTTTGGTAAGAATATTAAAACTATCCTTCCTAGTAACTCTAATAGTGAGATTGATTGATTGATTGAGTACAACAATATATACTGGCTTACACACTTATATACAATAGCTTACGATACATCAAAATTATAGATGAATTTACATAATATAGACTAAGAAAATTATTATTGAACTGTATATGATATGAAAAAAGCAATTTGTGATAACTATAGATAATATTGTTATGCATCTACATAAATTGGCGGAGCTTTGGACATATCAATGTCCATTCTTTGGAAAGAATATTCAAAATATCCTTCGCACTAACTCTCTACCAAAGTTGGGAGAGGAATAGCACAAGGTCACCTTATTAGTATTACATTTCTGAGTTAGTGGGAAGGATCCCACTAACTCAGAAAGAAAGATAGAGAATGAGAGAGGAAGATTAGATTAGATTAGATTCCTTTATTTATGTATGTCACAATATTCACTGGCTTATACACTAATTTACATTAAATGACGATAATGCTAGTTATTCAACGAATTTCTAGTATAAATAAGCTATTAAGTATAAATAATTAATCAATGAGAATAAATATAGAATGCAATTAGAATAACGATGATAAATAATAATGTGATGTAGCTTCATAAATCGGCGGTGTTTTCAAAAAATAATTGTCGATTCTTTTATCCTTCTCATTAACACACGACCGGGTTGTGATGAATTAGAGCTGTTGGGAATTATAACTCGAAGTAATGTTCAAATAAGAAACTCCACTTAATAAGTTAAAAACTTTTGTGTAGTTGAGAAGTTTTTCATTGAGAAGTCTTTTTCATTCAAGTCAAAAACTAGTTGATTTGAATCCTAGAATTATGGGATGAATGAATGAATGAAATATAGAATGATAGTGAATACAAGATTGCATTGTAAATTAAAATTAGATAAATGAAACAAAAGTTATAGGGTGGGATTTAATTGAAATTTCAGAAATTTATTGGGTAATATTAACAATATACAATACTAAAGAAAAGAAAATCTTGAGATTTTCTGAAGAGAGAGAGAGAGAGACAGGGAACAAGAAAACCATCGAAGTTCAAGCCAGAGGAGGTTTGAAAATGCGAAGGAGGATCATAATCGGTAGCAGTATCGGGATTAAAAGTACACAGGATATTGGAAATATTAACTAGATGCAAATGTAGGCAGACGGGCAGACAGCGTTTTTAAAATATGCATTAAAATAAAAGAGCGGACGTGTTGGGATGGAGGGGGTGATTGTAGGGGTAGAGGGGTGGGGGAAGTAGTCTTGGACCATAAATGAGTGAGCACGCCTCCCTTGCTTCTAATCCCGCCTGTTAAAAACGAGATTACTGCTATTGAAGAAGTATCGGAATTGTTGGCAAGGGCGCGTCTTGATATGCACGGCGGGATTAAACCGTCTTCGGGGCTTTTTCGCTGCTTACAAGGGCAGGCCAACCCCATCTCAAGGGCCGAACGGAAAGCTCTCCGTCGTTTGTTTGCAAAAAGGAAAAGAGCGCAACTCTTTCTTGGTTACAGAATCGTGAGACGTCTAAATAAAGAGGAGCGGTGGAGAATGAAGAAGCCTGTTTTTTGTGGAATACTTGATTTGTATTCCACAAAACATAAAACGTTGGGGAATCTTGTTCATTCCATGGAAAGATGGGAATGGTTTTGAAGTTTTTCGATCGTTCTCAATCGATTGCTCTAACATTCAAGATTTAGTCGACAGGAACTATTCAGTTTTTTTGTTAATGTTAATGAACAGGACTTTTAATGTTACCTAAATTTGGGAGAGAAATAGTACAAGATATTCTTAGTTTTTCTCTTCCGATCTGTTCTTAATTGTAGAAAAGAATTAATAAAATGAATAATAAAGTTTAATGATACAGTCACAATCAGATTAGTACTTAATAATACGTTATTCATTCAAGATGAACTACAATTAAAGACAAAGCATTTATCTCTATACTAGCCGTCAGGCTCGCTTCGCTCGCCATATTCGTCAAGCCAGGGGGCTCCGCCCCCTTGACCCCCGACTGGATCGTCCAAGAATGAAATCAGCAGGCTCACTTCACTCGCCTGCATTTTTCATTTGAGCATTTTTATCATATGTTAGGACAATCCAGTCGGGGGCCAGTCTACGTCTGGCTAAACGGATATGGCGAGTGAAGCGAGCCTGACGGCTAGTAATATAATTATCCCAGGATTGAAGTAGCAGTGCCCAATCAATTTTTCTGCGATAAATGCATTTAAATCTTCAACTTGGTGCCAACCTAACAAAGTCAACTCAACTTAATGCCAACCTGACAAATTATTAATCTAGTTGCCAGTTAACAACACTGTTCGAAGAGGTACTCAATCTAGATTATAGTTCTATAGTAACATATGATATGGAAATTTCAATTATAATTAAGAGATGGGAGAAGAAGAATATACATGCTAAAAGACGAACTTCAAACCCTTAAAAACAACCCTTAGAGTTAAAATATTGCCAAAAGATTTCTTAGTGCGCCTCTAAAGGGCAACTGAACATACCTACCAAATTTGAACGTTTTTGGTCCGGTAGATTTTTAGTACTGCGAGTGAGTGAGTCAGTCAGTGAGTGAGTGAGTGAGTGAGTCAGTCAGTCAGTCAGTGAGTGCCATTTCGCTTTTATATATATAGATAGAAGATGGAAGATCGTAGACTTCAGAATAAGAAGGTTCTAGTTTCATCCAATCAATTGCGGTTACTATCATATTACAGTATCCTATTATATCTGGCGAGCAATTTCTGTATATATCTGGTTATTTATGTTTTACGGATCTCGCAAACTGCTCTAACGATTTCCACAAAATTTGGAACATAGTAGGTTTATGATATAAAGATTCGATTGCACTAGGTCTCATTCTTTGACTTGAGACTTGAAGCTTTCCCAGACTCCAATGCTCGTCTAGTGGGGATCAATAAAGAAAACGGAAATATTAAGGGAGATGATACTTGTAATAGTGGAGGGGTAGGTTGTGATGCTGCGGGGGGGGGTCGTTACAATGGTGCTCTGTAATCAAGCCCTCCGAGTGCATCAAACATTAAATACCGCTAATAGTAATAAGGAAGAAATGCGCCTTCTCCAGTCGAAAGAAACCTTATGAAAGTAATTTCTTTTTGAACAAGAGTTTCGCTAAATAATGAGTCTTTTATGTGTAAGGATTTTTCAAAAGTTAAACTTAATCCCCGGACCAGCGTCTTGGTTGGCTAATTAAGCCGGGCCCATCAAAGGCTCAGAGCTCGCTGTATGCACAATTAATGGTTGCCATTACAATTCTGACCTCTTTTCTCCACAGTTCGCCTCGCTCACTAATCCTACCACTTCTTCTCCTTCTTCTTCCGCCTCGGAAAAAACCTACTTAATATTTCCCGTCGTTTTCCATCACAAAAGACTTTTAAACCCACCTTCTCAGTTTTCATAATTAGAAGCGTGACTCTATTTTTCATGGCAGATCATATTTTTAAAAGCGAAAAGAGCTTAAGCAGTCTATTAAAATACGGCTAGCGGTGGAAGCGATCAACTCGGCGAAAGAGGATTGACAACAATACCATCTTCCCTCGTCTGTCATCCCCCAGCGCGACTCTGATAAATTGCAACCCCCTCTGCAACATCGTAGCAGAAAAATCTGAACGTCTTGGCATTGTCGTTTCATCGCCAAGTCGTCAAAGCACAAAAACACGTCGGATCCGGTGAGCCGGTTGCTTCTCTTCTTTTCATAGTCAGCTCTCATTATTATATTGTCGAGCTCTTTGAAGCGCTGTATCCGTGATTTATCATTATAAGTATGCACCTCTCTCTCCTTCCATTAAGACATCTGAGAATTGCGATTTTTCATTGAGTTCTGCACGACCTCGATCACCCAACTACAGTGAGAATTTCCTTATACTGTTTGAATGAGGAGCGCTGATGTAATCTATAACAGATTCTGACAGTAAAAATGAAATGAAATGGAATGAAATAGTATATTTCGCACCTAGGGCCGAAAATGAGACTTTTCTGGCTCGAAATCGGTTTTCAAGTCCGAGGCCGTAGGCCGAGGACTAGAAAAGATTGAGAGCCGGAAAAACATTTTTGCCCATGGTGAGAACGTTATTTTTCGCCACACAGAAAAATAAACAATATACATATGAGAATAATTGTCTATTATAAGCACTTCCGAAAGCAAAAGTCATAGCTCTAGCAAAGGAAGGTCATAGCTCTAGCAAATCTGAGGTAATCTGAATATCAAGAAATTGTCCAAGTATTTTTATTTTTTATTATGATTTGTCTAAAAGATTATGTGAGAGGTGAGTTTATACTTTTATTCTTTCAAATGACAATAAGATGATATTATTATAATGTTTTAATTATTGAATGATAAACACAAATAATGAAAAGTTTTTGAATAGCTGTTTTAGCACACTTGAAATTTGGCCAATCTGAATGTCAACGGAAGTTTAGGTTAGAAGTTCTATCCTACTCTGAAAATCGAATTATTTGAATAGTTTATAATATATATCTTATCTGTATTTTATTCATCCAAATAAAATGATAGTATATTATTGCAGAGTACTTTATTGAATTCTAGAAGCATAAAATGATTCCGTTTATCCACCATGTTCCGTGATAACGCTGTACTAGGAGGTTTGAGGTTAGATTCTATTATACTCTGAAAATTGAATTTGAATAGTTTATATATCTCATTTGTATTTCATTCATCCAAATAAAATGATAGTATATTATTGCAGAGTACTTTATTGAATTCTAGAAGGATAAAATGATTCCGTTTATCCACCATGTTCCGTGATAAACGCTGTAACTAGGAGGTTTGAGGTTAGATCTATTATACTCTGAAAATTGAATTTAAATAGTTTATAATATCTCATTTGCATTCCTTCATCCAAATAAAATTATAGTATCTTATTGCAAAAACTTTATTCAATTCTAGAAGCATAAACTGATTCCGTTTCATAAACTATTTTGTAAACACGTTCACATCAAATCAGAATCAGCTGACTTCAAGGTTATTTTACAGCCCTAGGGCCGTAAAAATTTTACCGGCCTGGTCAGAAAACAATCACTTTCGGCCTCCATATGAGGCACGTAAACCAGCTCATTACATCCAAGTGGGGCGAAAAAGATTTTATTCATTCAAAAACTAGTACAATAACAGGAAAATCTGTTTCTTATCATCTAAACATAGAAATGTACAGTAATAATGATGTAACAAAAAATGATAAGATTCTTTTGTGAGAATGAATAAAACAAAAAACGCCCCGAGGCCTAGATAAAAGTAGATTCTCCAGCAAATTAAAAGAACAATAAACAAATAATTTTTAATCAACATGAACATTTTAAGCTGAAACTTTTATTTTTTCTCTCTTCAGTTTTAACATTTATCATTATAATAACTGTGTTACTATTCTTTAAATTCAATTATTATTCATAGTTTGTGATTTCCTTTATTATTGCTGGTGTTTTGCTTCCTGTCTGATAATTTGTGTCTCCTCCCTGCACTCGTACAAATCATCCATGTAGGGAGAATATTCATGTAATCCATGTGGCTCATAGGCACTATGTACATTTCGCGCTAATCCAGGTTCACATAAATATAAATGTTGGCATTTATTATGTGTTACAATCAGAGTTTAAACTAACAGCTGATCAATATCCGTTTAAACACATATGACCCTATTAGAACCTGGTATGTTAGGTAAACTAGTTGGTAGGCGTAGGCGTTGGTATCGATATCCGTTTAAACACATATGACCCAATTAGAACCTGGTATGTTAGGTAAACTAGTTGGTAGGCGTTCAGTGGAACGTAGAAGAGTGTCTTGGTTGGGAAACCTGAGGGAGGCATTCAACTGCACGTCACAGGACCTCATCCGAGCAGCAGTAAACAAAGTAAGAATTGTCATGATGGCAGTCAACCTCCATAATGGAGAAGGAGATGTAGAATACCTGAAGAAGAAGAACGGAGAAGAAGAAGAAGAAAAGAAGAAGAAGAAGAAGAAGAAGAAGAAGAAGAAGAAGAAGAAGAAGAGAAGAAGAAGAAGAAGAAGAAGAAGAAGAAGAAGAAGAAGAAGAAGAAGAAGAAGAAGAAGAAGAACAAGAAGAACAAGAACAAGAACAAGAACAAGAACAAGAAGAAGATGTAATGCACTGTGACTCATATAATTGTACAGTTTATGTGTATTTAGACTGCTCTAACTTATTCATATGTTTTAACCTTTCTACTACCAAGCGGGGTAATTGGACTACCCCAACCCACATTTTGTCTATTTTTTGTAGATAATGTTGATGTATTTCTAGCCCAGTCAATAAAGGTTTTTTCCGTCACAAAATTAGGAGAAAGCTGGATTTCTCACTATCGATAGAACCATCCCAGAGGGTCATTTTCCCAAAAGTCCCAAAGAATCCCGCTGGAGCTTTCCCCCCCAGCCCCCCCCAAAGTTCAGAAATGCAGGTTATCACGGGAAATCAATTATCTCGGTACCTATTTATCGGAAAACCTTTAATTATATGTTATTCGATTTGTAATATTATGGGCTACAATATTGGTCCTATTAATTTTTTCGATAAAATTGATAGATTTTTGAAAAAAACTATATATATATGTCTAAATTTCGGATTTTTCAAAGTCCACTTTTCAGTTTTTTCCGTTTAACTTTTTAGTAAGCCATTTTTTGTAGAAAATACCTGAAATAAAAAGTTTAGCCACTTTCATTGCGAATCCATTGATGTATATACTTATGCATTTACGATCTGAGCTGACGCAGTGGAAGGGGAAACAGCCGACGCGTTACGCCGCGGTCAAGTACCCTCATCACAGCCAACTACCGTTTCAGCATATCACTTCATTCATGTTCTTATACACGGCGCTCGGAATGATTCAATTTTTTTAATCCACCTTATGTTCCAACTTTCGCTGAATCCCAATTTCCATTTTTCAATCTTCCAAATACCTCAATTTCCATGCTAATAATAAAAATCAAACTTTATTATAGACTATCAATAATGAAAATAATAACAAACATCAACTAATTATTTCTTTTTTTGTTTTTACAGAATTCGATAATAGTTATGTATTGAATAACGTAAGAGTCTATTACTTATCCTGCGTTATTAAATACATTTGCCAGTTTTGGTTCGGGGGGATTATTATTTCCCTAACTCGTCATGCAAGAGCCACTCCATTATCCACCACCTATGGACCCGCCGTGTTCCGGACTGGCTGAACCGGCAGCTGTTGCCAATAATATTATAATCAAAACATCGTGATAAGAATTAAACAGCATCACGGACCCACCACCATCCCTTAAATTTTGTTTATTATTATTTACAACATGGATTTCTCTGAATATCTATCATCTTCTCTGTTTGTACTAGTAATTTGTTTGCTGTCAATTTGATTTACAGTGATGTCCATTTTATGTGTAAATTTTCACATATTTACAAATCCACATATTTACAAATCCACATATTTACAAATTCACATATTTACATGATCAGATATTTACAAATTCACATAATCACATGTTTTCATAATCACATATTCACTAATTAAGCTAAGCTTTGAACTTAATTACAGGTTTTGTTCAAACGGGTTCATATTAAACATTCATTTCATTATTCTGCATGTTGTCAATACCTTCTTCGTCATAGATTATTGAATTCGAGCATGAAAGTCCGTTGCAGTTCTCACACATTCCTGTACAAACCATGTCTACTTTTCTGCAGCCACAATACTTTCCACATTCTTGTTTACAAGCACATGACAATTGATGTATGATTTCATCGGGTGCGAATGGTTTCATCGAGATCACTGGCCTCAATGATTTTTTATTCATACCATGCTGCTTTACATATTCAATTTTCCAACCCCATTCAGATGGGGAGAGTCTGTTTCCCAACCAACTTTGAACTTGCAAGTAGACTCTCAGTAGATGTTGATGGCAAGCTTCTGTTGTTGGTGGCAGCTTGGCTAGATTGAAGTTACTCTTCAATGTACTCTTTTTTGTGAGACTAAGAAATCTGTAATAGCGAGCTTCATTCAACGTCAAGTATTTGTTCAGGTTATACAATTTTAGAACAAATCTCTCACCAGTTTTAGTCAATTCCTCCTTTGACGAACTTTCTTGAAGAAAAACTTCTACTGACTCTCGAATCTCTTGCGATTTCAGCATATCTATTGCTTTCAACTTTCCAATACCAAAAAATGAGGATGTGGTATTGCAGCCAGTCACGGCGTGAGCAAAAAGAGAGACTTCCTTGAATTTTCAAATTTTCAAAGTAATTTTTCCACTGAATAAGTTAGTACAACAGCCCCATTGTCTTTTTGAAAGAATATATTGCTTCCTGAAGCAGGTGTCAATGCGATTAAAAGGATCATGACATCCGTGTCAGAGCTAACTACCACTACTTTACCATCATTTCTAATTTCTTTTATTGCTGTAGTCACGATGTCTAAATCTGCATTGTCCAGATATTCAACCACTCTCAAACCTTTTTCTTGAAGTTCCAACTGCAGAGATTTTAAAAATCGTTTCTCATTGTTCTTGTTTGCTAGAAAGTTCTCCTTCGGAGTGACAAATTTAGTATTTCTCTCAAAAAGAATATCACATGACGAATTCTTTGATCTTCGATTTTGCTCCTCATTTCTTGTGGTGGGCTCATCAGGATACCCATCAAAAACAATCACAACATTACTTCCATACTTCTCCTTAATGTACAAGTAATAGTTCCTCAAAATTTCTCCATATGTCAAATTCTTTCTAAATCATCAAATTCTAAACCATCCAAAGTCTGTACATTGACATCAGCATTGTCGAAAACGTACTGGATGAAAGCGTCCTCCTTTATCTCTGGTGAACCTGCATTGATTAACGAATTCATGTAAATGGATATTTCACTATAAGATGCACAAACTCCCATTGCTGAAAGAAGATCAATCAGATGTTTGGATCCATATAATCGATGAATTGTTAGTCCAAAGGCGGTGAGTATTGGTGATATAAATGATCTTGGCCTTAAAGATGAAATTATCACGTGGTTCAACACTGTACATTTTCTTAGAAAATTTCTTTCACTCGCTGGCTTTTTCTTTTCCAAAAGTCGGGCCATGAAAGCTTGGAGACTAGCTGGAACTGAATCTTCCCCTCCAGATTTAATTTCTTCCGTGCTGGGATACTGTTCTGATTCGTAGTGCATTTTCTGAATATCTTCTTTTATTATTTCTGCCGCTGATAGAACAATTTTCAATCGTTCAGCTTCAGTATTTTCACGTATATCTTTGGTGGAGTTTGAAGAGCTAACAATGTTCACTTTCCCCTCGGTTTTTGAAAAATATATACGATTTTTGAAATGATCTTTTAAAAGTTTTTTGAAATATTTGTCACTAAAACGTTGCTCACTATTAGAGAAATCATCCATTCTACTTTGCAATTCATCCACGGTGAATTGACATTCATCGGTGCTCTCTATGTACTCACAGAGTTTGCTGAAGGAATCTCCGATAATGCTTGGTCTCCCTATACTTTTTTATCACTACTAGTAGTTCTGTAGAAATCAGTGAGACATTTCTTATGGTATCTAGCTTCAGGTGCCACAAGATCGGTAACGTTTAGAAGTTTACATTGAACTCGCTTACCCCAATCATCATTCCTTTCGTCGCATCTTTTTAAGAAATTTTCTTTTGCCTCCAAAGTAGAAACCAAATGCACAGATTCTCGTCGTTCATGCGGAGCTTTAGTGTTAGAAGCAGCACGTTCCTCACAAAGAAAACAATCATTTTTGAAATCGAACTTATTTTCCAAATCTCTTAAAGCTAAACTCGATGAACAATCACTTTCACAGTTCTCTTTTTCTTTCAAAACAGTTTGAATTCTCGAAGGGTGAGTATATTTCTGTCTGCAATTCTTGTGAACAGTTACACTGGTCTTTACTCCTAATTTACTATTAATACAGTCATTGAGTTGCAGGCTCACTTCTCTTATCCTTTCAAGTCCTTTTTTCACTAGAACTATATCGTCTTTGAGCTCTTTATCGCAAAAAACACGATGCACTAGAATGTTCATTCGACATTTTCTGAAAATTACTGAATCGAAGTAGAGCGAAAAATCATTACCGTACTTGATTTATAACTGAAATAAATCTATAATAACGAGAACTACCAACAAGTTCTATTACTTCAACACTGATGTATAAAATATAAATGAATCAAATACCCTTAAAACTTTAAAAAATATCATTCTCACATACATGTTCGGGTCTAAGCCCATTTTCAATGTGAATGCTAATACATTGAAAATTGGCTTAGACCCGAAACATGTATGTGAGAATAATATTTTTTAAAAGTTTTAAGGGTATTTGATTCATTTATATTTTATACATCAATTTTATAATAGCCCTAAGTAAAAAGTTCAATTACTTCAACACTGTACATACATCACTGCACTATACTGTATTTCAAAACACAGGACAAAACCGTACTGAATAAACTGAAGAACTTCTCTCTTCGAAAGCAACAGACGGACTGACTGTTATTTTGCTCGTTACAAGCAAAGTGGAGGGGATACAAATATTTTCAAAGGGAAGGAGTGTGAGAAAAATATTCTAAAATTCACAGAATTTTTCGGCGCCTCTGCTTGAGAACCGTGAGATTAGCAAACATCAAACGCTCCTGTTTTCCAAGAAATCGCTATTGTCAACAAACAGTAATCTGTACTATACAACGTATTATTTTACGTTGATTCACTATGCTGATGATATTATATATATTTGGGATTGTAGACGGAATTCAGACTGTTACATCAGTTAGACAACAAACGAGAGTTGAAACATAAAGTTTCAGTATGTGCTTGACCG
Source organism: Nilaparvata lugens (assembly GCF_014356525.2). Lineage (NCBI taxonomy): Eukaryota > Metazoa > Arthropoda > Insecta > Hemiptera > Delphacidae > Nilaparvata > Nilaparvata lugens. The sequence goes on from NC_052504.1 coordinate 94,425,102, forward strand.
CGGCGTAACGCGTCATCTCTTTCCCCTTCCACTGCGTCAGCTCGGATCGTAAATGCATAAGTATATACATCAATGGATTCGCAATGAAAGTGGCTAAATTTTTATTTCGGGTATTTTTTATAAAAAATGGCTTACTAAAAAGTTAAACGGAAAAACTGAATAGTGGACTTTGAAAAATCCGAAATTTAGACATATATATATAGTTTTTTTCAAAAATCTATCAATTTTATCGAAAAAATTAATAGGACCAATATTGTAGCCCATAATATTACAAATCGAATAACATATAATTAAAGGTTTTCCGATAAATAGGTACCGAGATAATTGATTTCCCGTGATAACCTGCATTTCGGAACTTTGGGGGGGCTGGGGGAAAAGCTCCAGCGGGATTCTTTGGGACTTTTGGGAAAATGACCCTCTGGGATGGTTCTATCGATGGTGAGAAATCCAGCTTTCTCCTAATTTTGTGACGGAAATCGCCTTTTTGGACCTTTATTGACTGGGCTATTCATTGAAATGTTGAATACTTGTTAAAAAAATATCACTTTAGTTATTTTATCTCTTAGAATCATTTCATTCCTCTTTTTTTTGAATTATTAGCAGATATATCCTGGGGGTAACTCTATTACCCCACTTGGTATTCCATGTCATGCAATTTTTCGGTATATCTCATCCATTATTTATTTATTTATTTATTCATTCGTTGATATAATTACAAATCATATGAATATGATCGGGATAGAACAACAGGCATAGCCCAAAACTATTCTGTTCCCAAATTTTGATAAATAATGAAGTGTCCGAAAAAATAGGTTAATAATTATGTTCTTACTGAGGAAATTTAAAGTTCAAAGTTCTGTCCAAGAATATATATTAGCTAGAAATTTTGAATTTAGAATGATTAAAATATCAAATTATAGTCAAATTTTGCACTTAATATCACCGCACTTTATCAGAATATGTAAGATATAAATTTTAATGTTCAATTTTCATTTTATTGCCAAACCTGATTCATGATGATCCCTTTAAATCTAAATTGGAAAAAATTGCTTCGCTATAAACATAATTTAATTATTTGACAACATTTCCTCTACAACAATATAATAGAATGCTCAATTCTGTCGGCCTGTCAGTTTTTAATTGAAAACCTATTTATCAACAGAAGAAACTTATTTTCAATCATTCTAATAGATTTTGTCTATTAGAATAGCGATATCAATCTGATTAATAGATATCAATAATATAAATCTGATTAAATAATTAGACAATTCATCAATCTAATATCATTTGATTTGATGAATTGATGGAAAAAATATAAAATAATTATATAAAACAGAAATCTTGTTGGGGTTACCCACTTACCCCACTTGGTATTTCGTGTATGTGAAAAACGTTGGTAGTAGAAGGGATATAAAAACCATAAAAATAGTGAGAATTAAAATTGAAATAAGATTGCTCCCCACTTTTCTCACGATGATGTTCAACTAGCTGAGAACTCACATTCACTTCCACCAAGTGCGCTAACAAAATGGCGGAAGATCCAGTTTAGGAAATACAATGAAGATTGCGATAGCAAACGCTTGTCCAGGATAAATTCTCCAGTCGCTGGTTGGTCGATCGCTGAAGAGTTCGATGTCGCTTAACGCTTTGATTTGTTCTCGACTGTCTGTTCCAGACAGGAAATGGCGTTTTATTAAATGTGCATTACCGATGTCTTCCCGCATGGAAATTGAACTTGAAAATTCGAAGGAAGGATGTATTTTACCGACTCAAAGAATTAGTTTCGCTGTTTTCTTATGCGATCACTGAAGTAAAACAGTTTAATTTCCCAGTTTCCTTAGGATTTTCACTTGGGTAACCCTGTTTTAGAAGATTGAGCGATGCGCTCGCCATTAGTGATGGCTTGTATGGATTCTCATCCACTATATCAGGCTGTCAACATTCCTTATTCCTTAAAATTTCCCCTCAAACAAATATTATTCCCTAAACATAATATAAGCCGTTCCTCCCAATGAATTGTTCCTTACAACACTGCATGTTCTTGACAATGAAGGATTATTGATAGTTGAAGAGACTTTTGACAGATTGGATAACATCAATTCTTCCAAGAGAGGCTTTAAGTGGTGCATTCAAGTAATGCTGACGGTTGAGAGTGAATCTCACAATGGAAGCCGTTAGTTTCCAAGATTTTCCTCGGGAAAATCGGTTGACCCGGCTTGTCTTCATCCCCGGATGTGTCCAGTCCTCCCTCCAGGCTCCAGCTTTTCCTCAAAAATGATCATGTCTTCACTTCTTTTAGTCGGCTAACGACTTAAATATTCCAGAAATAACAAAAAGTCCATAATAAAAAAATACATTTTTCGAGATATTTTATTTTTTTACGGAAAAACTATGCGGTTTATCCCAAAAATGTAGAGGACCATATTGAAAGCCAGTTATATTTAGATAATATTCAGAAGAAGTCAAAGCTGTACTATGAATAGTAACTGCAGGACAGGTGATTGTATAAGCGCACGTTTTTTACAACTTACCCCCCTCCCTCCCCCCTCCCTGCCAGGGTTGTGTGGCAGAGAGGACCAGGAGTCCTAATTCCGCCCTAATAAAGGCATATAATCAATCAATTAATCAATCAATCCCCAAGCTGTTGACTACCCTGGGACGTGACGACATCGAGTTTCATATACACTAAAGACCCCCTAACAATAAACCGAAGTCAAATTCTCTGCCTCTCTCATGTTTGCTATATTGTTGACTATATTGCTATATATGATTAATTGATACCATTATGAACCTTCAATAACGTTGTGAAGACATAATTTGACTTGTATGTGCCCAGCTACCACCAGTCGATACATAGCAATTGAAATTCGGGGAATTAATATATTCTTGAAGAAATAATAATGCCACAATGTTCTTCCCGCTCACTATGGAGCTTATACAAAATTCCGCTCCAATATGCTGCAATCTGGGTGTAGTTGATATCTCAACTATATACAGAGTGATTCATGATTATGGTAAAATAATTTAATACGTAATAGTTGAGGTAAAAATAAGAAAAAAAGTTCATATAAACATATATCCATAAACATATATCCATAAACATATATCCATATTTTATTTGCAATCAGCTACAACTTATGAGTTATTAGTTCTCTCCTCATAAAAAAGCAAATTTTTGTGGTGTGATGTACTACATAAGAATACATTTTATTCAACTTTTATTTGAATTTAGTTTACACAGCTTACATAATCCTTTTCAGAATTGAATTCTCTACAATTTTTATTGCGAAAAATTATATGTTTACTGGTCATTAAAGAAAGTTATTGGGCATCAAACGTAGAAGTCTGTGTTTTTCTACTTAGATTTTTTGCATATTTCAACTTTTTTCTCAAAAACTACTTACACTACAGCTTCCCGACTAGTTTTATTCAATTTTTCAGATATTTTTCCATATGAATCCAGCATAAGTTTTTCAAAAACTAGTCCCCAAACAATTCAGCATCGGTGTATTTCACCAGAGGAACTGAATTCCGGGCGAAATCTTTCACCCTGTATAGCTCGCTAATGAAGCGTTTATGGATATATGTTTATATGAACTTTTTTTCTTATTCTTACCTCTACTATCACGTATTAAAATATTTCACCATAATTATGAATCACCCTGTAGAGATATCTCGATATCTTTCAAAGGTGAATCAAAACATTGTTACATCTTTCAAAGGTGTATCAGAACATTGTTACAACGTTTAATAAATTTGACCTTGTTCTATGAAATCTTCTGACTTCAAATCGTTAATATTTCTGTTATAGTTTTAGTACAAAACTATAGCTGTAATATTAACAGAATATCACTATTATGTAGCTGGATTTAGAACTAGTATAGTTGTAATACCTCTTTCAACCTATACCTTTACTATATCGTAAAAGGTCTTTTTGGATTGGGTAATTAAAAAGCATTTGTGACATCCGAGTATGTGCTACCCGAATAAATTCATTTCCAATCCCATTTAGCGGTGAAAAGAGCAGAAAATCGGCTGCGGCCGGCCACACTTCAGAAAAGCCGAGACTGCCAAATTTTCGCAGCTTTATGTTACTTAATGAATTAGTTCTTTAGCTGGGTGGTTGGTAGATCGCTCGAGGTCAGTTGTTGGCTGGCGGAGTTTTTCACCGGTGCCAATTAATTAAGCTGGCACTGGTATCCGAGGAGGGAGTGATGGAGTGGGTGGAGGAGGAGGAGGCCGTCTGCCGGAATCAAAGGAGATGAGAGGCGGTTTGGCGTATGTGTGTGCAAACTTAAAAGCCGAGATGATTTAGAGGACTTTGCTTTGAAGGGTGGTGGCCGCTCGATCCTTGTCCAGCGCTTTGACATCAACAACCCCATAACTTGATTAACTTACCCCCTTTTTATGATGCATCCTGTCTACGCCGACCCCTATATCTGTGCAAACAATTTATTAATAAACATTCCATGTAACTGTGGACAAGGAGTGCACAAACAGCAGTTTCACTTCAGTATGTCACGAATGGCAAACATTGGTGTCATTCATAAGGAAATACTGTCACTTTGAAGTGAATCTCAACTAACCGACTTAGATTACTCGAAAGCAAGGCTGATGGGCAAATACACTTGTGGAGCCTACTACTGTAGAGCAACCTGTACCTCTAGGGCTCTACAGGCCTCAGCTTTGCTGGCATTTCCAGTCAAACGGTAGCCTACTGTTGGTCAACCAGGACAAATTTGACCCCTCACTCCTGTCACACTACTCCAGTTCACTCATAATATGATACAGACATAATTAATCGAAATAGATTACTTTGTGACAATTTTTCGGTAACGAATAATGTTATTATAGCATAAATTATTCTACCACAATGTGATAATTTGTGGGAAGTCTCATGTGTTACAAATCTCAATACTCATTCCCAAATCTATAAGTAGACTTTCTTCATCCTCAGTTTTCTCATTATTACTCAATAAAACAGACTTTTGTTTAGTTTGATTTCATAGGGTGGAATACGTGGTGATTTGAATGTTATCTAGTAACTCATTTTTTGTGATGTGGGCCTAATATAGATTCACAGAAAGTGGGATGAAAATTGATTTGCAGGAATATGATATGATTCTAGCGCTTTGATTCATCTACTGCAGAATGCTAAATTAATATTCAATTAACAGAATGTTAAATTCAATGTTTATCCAATGTTTTTTAACTGAAACTATTCTAGCGGAATGAAATGGAGTAAGACATTTTTTAATATGGCACTACTACTACACGTACAATTTATTCGATTTTTTAAAATTGATTGAAGTGGCAAACAGCCAAAGCATTAAAGTGATTTAAGATGACTTGGAAATCTAATGTTGATCAATGAATATGTAATCGTTTATTACATAATATTGGCAAATAAACTATTACAAGAACCTGATGACAAATATTAGTGTGAGAAAAAACTTGAAATTGAATACGCAAGTTGGTATCATCAATAATACTATACAGAAAAGAAACTATAAAGCTGCGTCTACACCAAAGTTATTAACAAAATGTTAATAACTTAATCCTTATAGATTCTATAAGATTGAACCAGGATGACCTAAATATTTAGGTAATTGGGTGGTCCTGATTGAACATAACTTATCATACAAATGAAGATCATTTATGTGTTTGTCAAGCTCCAAGTTATAAACATCTTGTTTAACTTTGGTGTAAACGCGGCTTAATGAAACAATAATGGAATATAATGCTAGCAATATTGTTGATATTCTCTACTTCTACAATATCTCTACTTCTACAAATCATTGAATAATAATAATTTATAATTTACAAACTATTCATTCTCTACCATCCACTACTCAATTGTTTTCCCTTATCAGAATATTTTCTCAAACCTAGAATTGAACCTATAATCGTTCATTACATAATATTGGCAGATAAACTATTACAAGAACTTGATGACAAATATTAGTGTGAGAAAAAACTTGAAATTGAATACGCAAGTTGGTATCATCAATACTACCTAACACATATCAATTCCTACCTAATACATATCATTCTGAGGAATTGCCCTACAGGAATAAATAACCCTTAAGGTTATTCTTTATCACAATATAAAAGAACCCTGGCTGATTGGCTATCTGGTCTAAGCCAGGGGGATTGCGGGCGTCTGCTTCGATCTGTTTATGTTTGACGTATCCTTGTGTGAATTGGATGGCTTTATGCATGGGGGAGCATTTTAATTAAAATCAAAAAATTAATAAATAAAAATAATAGCCTAATAAAAGAAACAATAAAAAAAATATTAAAAAAAAAATAAATAAAAAAAAAAATTAAAAAAAAAACCCACACATTCTATCAAGGCTTAGTTCATAATCATAAACTTTCTCAGTTGCATCATCTGTCGCTGGGTTCCGTTATGCATGAGGCTGTCCAGTTGGACCTGCACATAGATTATAATAATTATAGTTTCCTTAAAAAAAAAAATTCTTAAACCTTAGTGACTCCTTTAGCAGCTATCGTAGTGACTCCTGTAGTTCTCCTTCTCTTCTGTTATCCTCATCCTCGCGCGCGCGTGTGAGTACGCGTGTGTGTGTGTGTAGGTGTGTATGTGTGTGTGTGCGTGTGCGTGTGTGTGTGTGTGTGTGTGTGTGTGTGTGTGTGTGTGTGTGTGTGTGTGTGTGTGTGTTGTGTGTGTGTGGGTGGTGTGTGTTGTGTGTGTGTGGTGTGTGTGGTGTGGGTGTGTGTGTGGTGGTGTGTGTGTGTGTGTGTGTGGTGTGGTGTGTGTGTGTGTGTGTGTGTGTGTGGTGTGTGTGTGTGTGTTCGTGGTGTGTGTGTGTGAGTTATTGAATTTTAATTTACTAATTTGTTTAAAGATAAAATTATTATATAATATGTGGATGGTTCTTATAATCATTGGTACTGAGTTATTATTATTATAGTCAATAAATTCAACTACTGATTTATAACAAGCTGTTTTTTATTAGGTAAGATTCGATGTATTCTCTTCTTTTTTATTTTTGCTATAGTAACGTTTATATTATTGTATTACTTTATGATTGGCTACCTACTGTTACATCGACCCAAATACAGACCCTAGAGGTCCATATGGGCGATTATTGAAGTGATTGTAATACTTGTTTTGTTTTTTTGAATAAATAATTTGAATTTGAATTTGAATTTGAATTTAGAAATCAATTCGCCTGTGGTGAGTACATTTTGATGAGAGCACTTGATAATTATTTCCACATGCATTACAATTTTATTCAAGAATTGAAGAAAGAAAGAAGCATCAAAATCAGCATCAAGATGAATAATAATATTCTCAAGAAACTTTGAAATGAATAACACTGAAAAAACGTGGTAGAGAAGCAAATTCGAAAGAGTTAATCTCATCAAGTAATTGACCGGTTGGCTAGTTTCTCCTACTAGTTAATTCCGGAGAAGAGACAATCGTAAAGACGGAGTCTTAATATTGTGCAATTTTGCTTAGCGATTTGTCGTCCGACATTTTCCACGCCATAACACCGCAACCGCTGTCTCCCAATGATTCTGCTAATCTCCCAATTCAAAAGAAATTGCTTTCTTGCTCGACTCCAGCCGACGTAATTTATATTAATCTTCTAGAAGACGGCTTAAAACAAAACAATATTATTTTATTGTGATCAATGGGGAGAAAGAATTGTGCAGAAATAAATTGAGCGTGATCCGCAGTAATCTTGGAACTGTGGCGAGATTCTTCACTGGCAATCAACCCTCTTTCTTCAGTCTCCGGCTTATTCTTTCTCTTTCTACCCCATCAGTTGCTCGGAAAGTCAGGCCAAATCAAAATGGACGGTATGGATTTTCTTCTTGATAGACTGGGCGTGATTAAGCCTCTTTCTGCTTCCCGACTATCACGGGGTGACAGGAATCTTTAATTCGCATGAGGAATTTTCATTTTCTCAAATCTCATTCCGAGATCTTTCCCTCGTTGATTGTTTATTGTGCCTATTAGTATCATGACCTCAGAAATAATAATAATGATCTATAATAACTCTCTCTTCTAGATAATAACTCCTATATATAATATATAATATATATATATATATATATATATATATATATATATATATATATAAATAACTCCCCTTATAAACTCCATTAGCTATTCTTGGCTGACAAAGTGAATTAGTCTTGATTGAAATAATGTGTCTGGGAATAAACTTTGAGAAATAAAGTAGGTAATGCAATTAAATTAAAATCGAGATTATATTCATCACACTACCCAATCATTATATCTTTACCATCTATCTATACATGGAGATGACTATATCAGGTTGAAGATGTAACCTTATTGGAAGGAAATAAGGTTAATACTTAATCAGATTACGCTGTGATCTGTTGATGCATTGAATAAAAATATCTAATTTATCAGATGCAATATAAAAAAAAAAAGAAAAACATCAAATTTCTTGATTAACCTGTCTCTCTCTTAGTATTTTTCTTCTTTTCCTCTCAATAATATTTTTAACCGCTAATTCTGAGTTGTTGGTTTTTCCCAATTTCAATTTTAACTACTACCGTATTGAATTCTATATTTAGGACTCATATCTGCGCACAGGTTCAACGCCTATGCAGGTATTAATATTTTCCTTTGGAGTGTTCTGTACTTTTTGCATAGATTAACATTTATTATTATGTATTTTTTTTATATATACACTGTTTATAAATCTCTTTAGTGTTTCTCTATGCTGTAAAGTGTTGTATTATTATGTTTTGTTTTTGTTTATTTTTGGAAATAAATTTCATTTCATTTCAATGATAGCTGCTAAGAAAAGGCATCATCTGAGCTCCAAAATGAGTCAGTTCCTGCTTTAAGGCTACTGCTCCGGCGCAATCACATCGTTCGTGGTTTTCCACTTGACTACAATTCCCACGCAAATCGTCGCGACACTGTCTCATCTACTTGATCAAAAATTCACAACTGTACTGAGCAGTCCATCTCAATTCAACTGCATCGAAACTCATCTTTATTCGTCTTACTTGTTCGCAATATTCCAATGATCCATGACAGTCATTCATAATCTGAAGTCCTGGAAATCCAGTTTGGAGGTACTAGTTTGAAGATCGAAGCAGTAGAGCTGGATCTTCAAAGTCATGTGAACAGAAAATCATCGCTATTTCGATTTTGAGTTAATGGAAGCAATATCAGTCTAATGTCCAGTTCCTATGGGACACTCATGAATGATGAATACTGTAATTCAATATTAAGGCCAGGTTTCCGAGCTCGGGATTTGGCTAAGTTCTAGACTTTAAACAGCTGGAGTCAGAAAATTGGCTTTCCGAAACGGGGCGTAGTCGCAGTCATTGTCATAGTCACATTTGGATTAAATTTCGAAAAACTAGGAAATTGAACACAAAATAAAATAAAGAGAAGATAGTGTAAGGTTGCAACTATTTATGAATGTTTAATTCCGTCAAGGAAAAAGAATTGTGCAGAAATAAATTGAGCGTGATCCGCAGTAATCTTGGAACTGTGGCGAGATTCTTCACTGGCAATCAACCCTCTTTCTTCAGTCTCCGGCTTATTCTTTCTCTTTCTACCCCATCAGTTGCTCGGAAAGTCAGGCCAAATCAAAATGGACGGTATGGATTTTCTTCTTGATAGACTGGGCGTGATTAAGCCTCTTTCTGCTTCCCGACTATCACGGGGTGACAGGAATCTTTAATTCGCATGAGGAATTTTCATTTTCTCAAATCTCATTCCGAGATCTTTCCCTCGTTGATTGTTTATTGTGCCTATTAGTATCATGACCTCAGAAATAATAATAATGATCTATAATAACTCTCTCTTCTAGATAATAACTCCTATATATAAATATATAATATATATATATATATATATATATATTATATATATATATATATAATAAATAACTCCCCTTATAAACTCCATTAGCTATTCTTGGCTGACAAAGTGAATTAGTCTTGATTGAAATAATGTGTCTGGGAATAAACTTTGAGAAATAAAGTAGGTAATGCAATTAAATTAAAATCGAGATTATATTCATCACACTACCCAACCATTATATCTTTACCATCTATCTATACATGGAGATGACTATATCAGGTTGAAGATGTAACCTTATTGGAAGGAAATAAGGTTAATACTTAATCAGATTACGCTGTGATCTGTTTGATGCATTGAATAAAAATATCTAATTTATCAGATGCAATATTAAAAAAAAAAGAAAAACATCAAAATTTCTTGATTAACCTGTCTCTCTCTTAGTATTTTTCTTCTTTTCCTCTCAATTAATATTTTTAACCGCTAATTCTGAGTTGTTGGTTTTTCCCAATTTCAATTTTAACTACTACCGTATTGAATTCTATATTTAGGACTCATATCTGCGCACAGGTTCAACGCCTATGCAGGTATTAATATTTTCCTTTGGAGTGTTCTGTACTTTTTGCATAGATTAACATTTATTATTATGTATTTTTTTTATATATACACTGTTTATAAATCTCTTTAGTGTTTCTCTATGCTGTAAAGTGTTGTATTATTATGTTTTGTTTTTGTTTATTTTTGGGAAATAAATTTCATTTCATTTCAAATGATAGCTGCTAAGAAAAGGCATCATCTGAGCTCCAAAATGAGTCAGTTCCTGCTTTAAGGCTACTGCTCCGGCGCAATCACATCGTTCGTGGTTTTCCACTTGACTACAATTCCCACGCAAATCGTCGCGACACTGTCTCATCTACTTGATCAAAAATTCACAACTGTACTGAGCAGTCCATCTCAATTCAACTGCATCGAAACTCATCTTTATTCGTCTTACTTGTTCGCAATGATCCATGACAGTCATTCATAATCTGAAGTCCTGGAAATCCAGTTTGGAGGTACTAGTTTGAAGATCGAAGCAGTAGAGCTGGATCTTCAAAGTGATGTGAACAGAAAATCATCGCTATTTCGATTTTGAGTTAATGGAAGCAATATCAGTCTAATGTCCAGTTCCTATGGGACACTCATGAATGATGAATACTGTAATTCAATATTAAGGCCAGGTTTCCGAGCTCGGGATTTGGCTAAGTTCTAGACTTTAAACAGCTGGAGTCAGAAAATTGGCTTTCCGAAACGGGGCGTAGTCGCAGTCATTGTCATAGTCACATTTGGATTAAATTTCGAAAACCTAGGAAATTGAACACAAAATAAAATAAAGAGAAGATAGTGTAAGGTTGCAACTATTTATGAATGTTTAATTCCGTCAAGGAAAAACGTTCCGAATTATAGAAATCAAAATAATAAAAACTGATACTACTGTTATAAAATCTGCGACTACGCCCCGTTTTAGAAAACCAATTTACTGTCTCCAGCTGTTTAAAGTGTAGGAGTTGGCTAAATCCCGAGCTCGGAAACCGGCCCTTATCTAAACGTTGTATCATATAAGTTAACCAAACAATATCAATCAATTCGAATTTTCCTATATATGTAGCTTTTAAGCACAAGTATGACCAATATAAATAACTATCATAGGAAATTCATATCTTTCTTGCGTTGAAGCTATATCATTATTATTATTGAAAAACATTATCATTATTATTATTATATTGGGGTACTTAATTCCATTTCTTTGAATTAATCAATTGGGTTTGTAAGCCGTACTGATTCTTCCACGTAGGCTATATTATAGTGGAAAACCGAAGTTTGGAAATACAGAATTTGATGGAATCTGTCGAATGACTACAATTCCATGGGTATTGGAGTAATATTTTCAAGGAAAAAGACCGATTTCGAAATACCGAATTCTATGTGGTTTGTCTGATGGTTACTATTCCATGAATATTAAAGTGAGATTTTTAAGAGAAAATACTGATTTGGAAATAAAGAATTCTATGGGATTCGTTTACTAATCACAACCTCTGATTCCTTGTATTGAAGTAGAAATTTTAAGGAAGAAGACGGAGTTTTGAAATACAGAATTCTATGGGATTCGTTTACCGATCACTACCTCTGATTCCTTGTATTGAAGTAGAAAATTTAAGAAAAAAGACCGAGTTTGGAAGTACAGAATTCAATGAAATATTTGTCTACTGATTTTGTGAGTATTGAGATGAAGTTTTCAAGATAATGGTTGAAAAAAGAGTTCTCTGTTATTGATGCTCAATTAGACCGATCGATTTCTATTAACAATTTGAAAAATCTCATCTCTCCAAATAAGATCTTAAGTAGGGGAGCTCTGAGCCCGACGATGGATGGATAGCAAGAAGCAAGGGATGGGGCGCGAATTGGGGGAGGAAATATGCAAAAATGTTAAGAGCAGAAATTAAGTCCGGGATTAACTGGGAATTTTTAAAAATTGCTTCGCCGAGCAGGGTCTTCTGGGAAGACGGGTGTCGTTTTTCTTTAGAGTACACACGTACAAAAAAAGCAAAGAAGAAGACGAGCGAACGAATCGAAAAAGTTGATCCAGGCACGTAAATGAAAAATTACATTTTCTTGGTTAATACTTTGAGAACGCTAGTAACTTAGCGTGACCCGAGGATCGTAACTCGACAGGCGAGTTTGGTTTTAACATTTAAGACCCCTGCGACAGATCGCTTTTCTTTACCCCCTCCAACCTCCAACAACCCACCCCCCACTCCAACAACCCGCCCACTCGCAGCTTGCTCATCAAAAAACGAGCACACCACCCTCACAGAATTTTCCGCGGAAAATGATTGCCATCAAACTGTATCCACCTACCTACCGACTCTAGGCCACACCAAAACGTCAAATTGGTGATCACTCACTCACTCACTCACTCATTCACTATTTCTACATCGTATATCCTGCTTGTTTACAATCAATATTTCTATTTTTGATTGGTTGTTGACAAGAAGTATTTTGTAGTTCTGACCTGTGATGAACTTTAAGAATGGAGGGAAGGTAGAATATTTGTTGGTAAACATTTCCCACGTTTCATTTCCAGAATGGGTGTTAAATATAGTTGGAAATAGTTCCACTTCCAATATAGATAATGATGTTGATGCAATAGATTGAAAGAATGGATTATGATGAATTGTGGTGTAATAATAGATTGTAGACAAGAATTGAACATATCAAGAATTTTAAGATATTGGAGTCGAGAGAAAATCCTATTATATCAAGTGAGCAATTTTTGTATTTATATATCTGGTTATTTATGTTTAACGGATCTCGAAAACGGCTCTGAAGATTTTCACGAAATTTGAAACATAGTAGGTTTATAATATAAAAATTCGATTGCACTAGGTCTCATCCTTGGGAAAACTCGTTGAACGACATTAAAAGGATAATTCATCCTTGGCTGATTCAGTTGAGACTTTCGTCGTCTGTGGATAGTAAAAAAGTAGTGAGTGAGCGGGTGAGTATGTGAAAAATCAAAATATCGCATCCCCGAAATTCATAGGATGACGTACAGCCAGCTGTGAAATATAAACACGATCATTTTAGAGAATTGTGTTCTGTTTATCAATAAATAAAAATAACGAGCGAAGCTCGGTGCCCCGATATTTTGGTTTAATTAGAAAAGAAACTTCTTGACAAAAAATGGAAGCTATGAGCTCAGGTTGAGACCACCAAAACATAATCCGCAGATCTCTCCTAATAGTTTCTGATCAATTTCCGGCTCCTGTCTCCTTTATAGTTTGCCCACGGTTCATAGTTTGATTACTGTATTTTTAGCTGAATTTTTTTTTTATTTATTATCATTACTCTCATCCACTATCATTACAATTTACAATACTGCGGACCTCATCATTAATTCTATCTCACTAATAGGCCAACTAATATTAGTGAGATTATTACAAACTGTCATAGTTCACTATAAATAATAGCAATGATTCATATTAAACCAGCCATGCTGACATTTCAGATCAAATCTCACTATAGAGGAAAAATAAGAAAGCATTCTACTTTTCTTGCTGAGGGTGATGCTCAACCCAACTCTAGGCTTGTGCATGAGTGATGAAATGTATGGAGTCAAGTGGACTCATAGCTTGAGAATGATGAGCGATTTTTAAACTCATAAATAATTTTAGAAGAGTCGGCTTTCAAAATGGTTAACCTTACAAATGAAGTAGCAGCCGCATTCATCTTATCGATAGCTAATCAGCGCGATAACTTCCATGTGGAATAAAGTAGAGAAACTCTTCGTCTGACATGAATGTTCCACCTTATGAATTATCTTGTGAATAACTTATTGATATCGGGGCACCGAGCTTCGCTCGTTATTTATTTATTGACTTTTGATAAACCGAACACAATTTTTCAAAATGATTGGGGAAGTACTAACAGACACAGCCCAAAACTGTTTCTCCCGAATTTTGATTTATACACTATAAATAGTCCAGAAAGTAGGTTATGTTCCATAGACTTGAATTCTGGTTCAATTTTCTGTTCAAACATTTGAAAACAAAAAATTTAGAATCCAGATTATATACAAACCAAATTGAATAGCAAAATAACACTTACTAATCACTTGAAATTGTCAAATAATGATCAACTTTGAAAATTATGATATACTCTAGTTCAGGAGGATTATCATGTCATGTCAACAAATCAGATTATGTTGATCAAATAGATTGAAAATTGTCTAGCTAGATAAAATTTCTCGTTGATTGATTATGATTACACAGCTGGAAATAATTCTGTCTCTCTCCCACACAGGCACACGCATCTACTGTTATCGAGAGACGACGAAATTATCATCTGTTTTCCAAGGATGAATTATCCATTTAAATAACCGTGGTAAATTTCATGAGAGCCAACAAAAAAAAACGTCTTATAAGAAGGCCTTCTCTGATTGGTTCTCGTGAAATTAATCGCGGTTGAAATCTAAACGGCTTTTGTGCAACCGGGCCTTAGTTCGTGATATCAGGATACGGCGGTTGTGATTGATTGATTGGCTGCCTTCATTTTGGTTTGGAAGGAATTATCCGAAGCTCATCAAGCTCACATTGTCCATTCCACAAGTCTCCACAGTTTCAGAGCTGAAAAAAAATCAATCAGACTCTGGCGAGAGATGACTTTCAGAAGATCTCAAGAGAAAAAACTCCTGGCTCAGATGAGGAGGAATAATTCATTTTGCAATTTCCATCTTTGTCACTTGAGTTCCTCTCTAATAAAAAAGATCTGATTTATCAGTCCGTTTATAAAATATTGATAAAAAAGATCTGATTTATCAGTCCGTTGATAAAAATTGATAAAAAAATCTGATTTATCAGTCTGTTGATAAAAATTGATAAAAAAATCTGATTTATCAGTCCATTGATAAAAATTGATAAAAAAGATCTGATTAATCAGTCCGTTGATAAAAAAGATCTGATTAATCAGTCCGTTGATAAAAATTGATAAAAAAGATCTGATCTATCAGTCCGTTGATGAAAATTGATAAAAAAGATCTGATCTATCAGTCCATTGATAAAAGAGATCTGATTTATCAGTCCGTTGATAAAAAAGATCTGATTATCAGTCCGTTGATAAAAATTGATTAAAAAGGTCTGATCTATCAGTCCGTTGATAAAAAAGATCTGATTTATCAGTCTGTTGATAAAAATTGATTAAAAAGGTCTGATCTATCAGTCCATTGATGAAAATTGATAAAAAAGATCTGATCTATCAGTCCGTTGATAAAAAAGATCTGATCTATCAGACCATTGATAAAAGAGATCTGATTTATCAGTCCATTGATAAAAGAGATCTGATTTATCAGTCCGTTGTTAAAAGAGATTTGATTTATCAGTCCGTTGATAAAAAAGATCTGATTAATCAGTCCGTTGATAAAAATTGATAAAAAAGATCTGATCTATCAGTCCGTTGATAAAAAAGATCTGATTATCAGTCCGTTGATAAAAAAGATCTGATTTATCATTCCGTTGATTAAAAAGGTCTGATCTATCAGTCCGTTGATAAAAAAGATCTGATTAATCAGTCCGTTGATAAAAAAGATCTGATTTATCAGTCCTTTGATGAAAAAGATCTGATTTATCAGTCCTTTGATGAAAAAGATCTGATTTATCAGTCCGTTGATAAAAAAGATCTGATTTATCAGTCTGTTGATAAAAATTGATTAAAAAGGTCTGATCTATCAGTCCGTTGTTAAAAGAGATTTGATTTATCAGTCCGTTGATAAAAAAGATCTGATCTATCAGTCCATTGATAAAAGAGATCTGATTTATCATTCCGTTGATTAAAAAGGTCTGATCTATCAGTCCATTGATGAAAATTGATAAAAAAGATCTGATTAATCAGTCCGTTGATAAAAGAGATCTGATTTATCAGTCCATTGATGAAAATTGATAAAAAAATCTGATTTATCAGTCCTTTGATGAAAAAGATCTGATTTATCAGTTCATTGATGAAAATTGATAAAAAAGATCTGATTTATCATTCCGTTGATTAAAAAGGTCTGATCTATCAGTCCATTGATAAAAATTGATAAAAAAGATCTGATCTATCAGTCCGTTGATAAAAATTGATAAAAAAATCTGATTTATCAGTCCATTGATAAAAATTGATTAAAAAGATCTGATTTATCAGTCCGTTTATAAAATATTGATAAAAAAGATCTGATTTATCATTCCGTTGATTAAAAAGGTCTGATCTATCAGTCCATTGATAAAAGAGATCTGATTTATCAGTTCATTGATGAAAATTGATAAAAAAGATCTGATTTATCAGTCCGTTGATAAAAATTGATAAAAAAGATCTGATCTATCAGTCCGTTGTTAAAAGAGATTTGATTTATCAGTCCGTTGATGAAAATTGATAAAAAAGATCTGATTTATCAGTCCGTTGATAAAAATTGATAAAAAAGATCTGATCTATCAGTCCGTTGATAAAAGAGATCTGATTTATCAGTCTGTTGATAAAAGTTGATAAAAAAGATCTGATCTATCAGACCATTGATAAAAGAGATCTGATTTATCAGTCCAGTGATGAAAATTGATAAAAAAGATCTGATTAATCAGTCCGTTGATAAAAATTGATAAAAAAGATCTGATTTATCAGTCCGTTGATAAAAAAGATCTGATCTATCAGTCCATTGATAAAAGAGATCTGATTTATCAGTCCTTTGATGAAAATTGATAAAAAAGATCTGATTTATCAGTCCGTTGATAAAAATTGATAAAAAAGATCTGATCTATCAGTCCGTTGATAAGAATTGATAAAAAAGATCTGATTTATCAGTCCGTTGATAAAAAAGATCTGATCTATCAGTATGTTGATAAAAATTGATGAGAAAGATCTGATTTATCAGTCCGTTGATAAAAATTGATAAAAAAGATCTGATCTATCAGTCCGTTGATAAAAGAGATCTGATTCATCAGTCCTTTGATGAAAATTGATAAAAAAGATCTGATTTATCAGTCCGTTGATAAAAAAGATCTGATCTATCAGTACGTTGATAAAAATTGATGAGAAAGATCTGATTTATCAGTCTGTTGATGAAAATTGATAAAAAAGATCTGATTTATCAGTCCGTTAAAAAAAATTGATAAAAAAGATATGATTCATCAGTCCGTTGATAAAAAATATCTGATCCATCAGTCCGTTGATAAAAGAGATCCGATTTTTCAGTCCGTTGATGAAAATTGATAAAAAAATATCTGATCTATCAGTCCGTTGATAAAAGAGATCCGATTTATCAGTCCATTGATGAAAATTGATAAAAAAGATCTGATTTATCAGTCCGTTGAAAAAAAAGATCTGATTTATCAGTCCGTTGATAAAAAAGATCTGATTTATCAGTCCGTTAATAAAAATCGTTGAAAAAGATCTTATTTATCAGTCCGTTGATAAATAAGATCTGAATTATCAGTCCCTTGATAAAAAAGATCTGATTTATCAGTCCATTGATAAAAATTGATGAAAATAGCTTGACAATAGCTATCCCTCTCTATGGTTCACATCAGTGTTGAAATCTCCTTGCGCGGATCAAAAATCTCTCAAACACTCCTTCAAATTGTTGAGTCACTTAGCGAAGACGCATATCATCTTCGATGAGTGCAGAACAGAGTAGCGGGGTCTCAGTTTGGCAACCGTTCACGGCTCTAATCTTAGCGAGGTCTTTGCGAGAGAGACCAACCAGCCGGGAGCGAGAGAGACGTAAAAAAGGGGCGCTGCTCGAGGAGTAGGCTGAGTTCTTGAGGGAGTACCGTAGTTGGTTAAGTAGCAGATGAGCGGGGAAGTAAGATGGGGTTGGAGGGCGTTAAGGGTGAATATTCATACGGTTTTGTGCATCGAGCGACGACGGTATGGTAATCGACTCAGCCACTACTCCAAGCAAGATGTCTTAGCTGGACCACAATCCTCAGATCAAGTGGCCGCAGACCGACCTGAACACACTCAACCGCTACCGAAGCATCCACTGCTTCTAAACAGATCTAATCCTTTGGCCCGTCCTTTGTATCTCACCAAATATCTCCACCCCGGCCCGTCATCAATCTGCTTATACACAAATAAATAAGTCCGCTCGCAAGTAACTAACGGCTTCGGCCGAAACTTTGGCGGTTGCCGAAAGCCGGATGAAAAAGCTGGCAACTCCGTCGGATCGTAAGCTCCTGAGATAAGTGATTGTTAAGATTTGTCGCACAAACGTCTTCCTACCCGGGTTGTTCTAGATTCAGGACTTATCGATTCCGATCATGCAGGAATAATCTTGTCGACTCTGATAAAGATGAATAACATTATAAAATAAAAAAGAAGGAAAGAGAACTTCAATATCAGCTTAACATTATTAAAATACTATCAATATTACACTATACCCAGAAACATCTTCATGTATCAGATAGCTATGTAATAATCTGCAGAAAGTTGTCTTCTGCCTTCACCTTTTTATATCCACAGGGAGCCTATTAAACACGTTGGTACATCAGAGATTGACAATGGTGTAATAACCGAAACCGGTCTTTCTAATAATCAATAAATCAGTGGTTTTTTGACAATTTCTTAGTCTTTTTCATTCAATATGAATAATTACTACAATATCAACTTCTCAACTACACAAAAAGTGAAACACGTTGGTGCTAAAAAAGTGAAGAATTTCTTGAAAAATAAGTCCAAATAATGATAAATCAAATCCTCCAGACGGCACTCTGCCAAGGATAAAACACTGACAATAAAAATGTATCAACATTTACTTGATAACAGATGGAAATAGTAAATTTATATAGTAAAGCTCTCATCGAATTTCCATATAGCTGTTTACCCTATTGTCAATATTTGCAGTAGCAGAAGTCTTAGGGGTGATTTACAGCATTTAATTGGGATTTTCGTTTAATAATAATTATTTACTTGATTATTTTCAAAAATGTAATGAATTTCGTTCAATAAAAAGCCTTTATTAATTTGTTTATCTATAATTCTATTTAATAAATCAAATCAATTTTATTTTCAATGCATTACAAAGATAATACATAAGCTTAAAAAATATCACCCAATTCAATTGAGAAGATAACACAATTTAATGGAAAGAGATATTATCTAGAAGTGTTTGAGTAATAAGGGAGTTTCTCTGTTTGTGAATCCATGATAATTGTAACGGATGGAAATGCACGTTGTCCTAAACATTCATTTAGTCATCCAATCAACCAATAATAGGTAAAGGTACTAATGTACTGGATCAACTATTAAATCAACGGTTAACAATAATGGTTGAGAGAGAATCAAATCAAATATATTCTATAAAATTCTATTCTCTCCAGAAAAAAACATATCATGAAATAATGTGTAATGTGGTACGTGACACACAAAATGGTCAGTAGCAATACAATAATATTCCACAAACAAAAACATTTTATTACTATCACAAAGCAAGACAAGAAGCTTATCTTTCCCGAATTGATGACATTCAATTCAGAAAAAAAATCCTCGACAATACGTTCAATTACAATGTAGTAAATTGAGTACATTGGGTTGATTCAGTTGAATCAAGAGTGAGGTTTGACTGAGCAGTATTTGAATATTATTTTCACTAAACTTCGGTCCACATGAAATAAACCCAAAACTGCTCTGCTACAAATAATGTTGACAAGGATTGTGACTCTCAGACGTGACATGGGTACATGCATGGGATGAAACGTAAGATGAGAAATTAATTTCAAGCGAAATAAAGACACAGATAGACGGATAACACATGGATGGATTTGGAAGAGGAATGGAGAGCGACTAGCAAATAAAGTGAGTGGGATGATTTGATCCCCGGAGATCACCGCGGTTGACTGCAGCGTAGAAAAAGACGTTCAATTTAAGGCAGGGATCATACCGACATATGACTCAAGCCGCTCCTTACGTCGACGAAAACATCTTCCTCATCTTCACAATCACATTCATCTTCTGCTCCACTTTCATCTCGCTTTCTTATCCAGCGGCGTGTTGCTACCACTCTGAATAAGTACGCAATAAAACATCAAAAGACGTCTCATAAAGACATCCTCGCCTCGTCTTGCCTCGCCTCGCCTCGTCTTGCCTCGCCTAGCCACGCCTCGCCTCGTCTTGCCGCGCCTCGCCTCGTCTTGCCTCGCCTCGCTCGCTAACTCGTACAGCTTCATTTGCCAGCAGCGAGCATCTATCACCAACACATGGAGACGGTGAGGTGCGAGTAAATAAGCATTTCAACACGCCATACATACGCTCACCCACCCAGAATTGCGTTCGTTATCATTTCACCTATAAGCCTGGCAACAAATTATTGCAACCGTATTGTCATTCATGTGTGTCCTAATTCTGTTGAGAAGCTGTTATCGTTTGGATAGGAGCTGGTGTTACTTGATGTTTGTTGGTGAAAAATGTACAAATTATGTAGGTTTTTATCAATAATAATTTATGCAATTCATATGTCTGGTTGATACTTCTGCTCTTTGTACTGAATAAATTTGACTTTTTGTGTAGTTGAGAAGTTGATATTGTGGTAATAATTCATATAGAATGAAAAAGACTAAGAAATTGTCAAAAAACCACTGATTTATTGATAATTAGAAAGACCGGTTTCGGTTATTACACCATTGTCAATCTCTGATAAACCAATTTTACAAACTATGTAGGTTTTTATCAATAATAATTGATGCTATTCATATGTCTAATTGATACTTCTGCTCTTTGTACTGAATAAATTTAACTTTTTGTGTAGTTGAGAAGTTGATATTGTGGTAATAATTCATATAGAATGAAAAAGACTAAGAAATTGTCAAAAAACCACTGATTTATTGATAATTAGAAAGACCGGTTTCGGTTATTACACCATTGTCAATCTCTGATAAACCAAACCGAAACCGGTCTTTCTAATTATCAATAAATCAGTGGTTTTTTGACAATTTCTTAGTCTTTTTCATTCTATATGAATAAATTTAAATTGAATACATTTTTTTCTGATCACTCTGATACCAATAGACTATTATGTGTTTTCAACTATCATGTGTTGGA
Organism: Nilaparvata lugens; assembly: GCF_014356525.2. NCBI lineage: Eukaryota > Metazoa > Arthropoda > Insecta > Hemiptera > Delphacidae > Nilaparvata > Nilaparvata lugens. Next base: position 94,446,523 of record NC_052504.1, read on the forward strand.
CTATTATCGACTATATGTGTTTCAAACTGTGTATTTTATGACAATTAACACAATCTATAATTATTTGATTCATCCATATTTCTTGGACACTTGATAATGGCATTGACTGATCTGGTCGTTTCTTCGTAAAATGGATGGTACTAGTAAAAGAAGGACAATTTAAATAATTTATTGTATTTTATTCAATAGAACAAGAATCGAATCAACACAACCCAAAAATAATTCACCATGATTGTACCATACGTTTTTATTGTTTATTTTTTACCTTTGCTGCCCACATTTGTCCTGGCTTTGAGCTTGAGTAGTCATCTAATGAAGATGACTGCAGATGAATCAAAACTAACCAAGAAAGAGTAATATCTAAATTATGTGATGAAACGCCTACTAGAAACTCATTAAACTTGCATAATACATTTGCAATCGAAACATTTTGATTTGGACAGTATAGTAGAAATTGGAAATGGGACAGTTTTGGGCATGAGCCTGTTGTGCCTTTCCTCATGTTAAGTATTTGTACACAATGTGATAAATAAATAATAAAAAGTTTATAGTTTATAGTTTTATAATTAATTTTCTTAATACTCACCGACATGATACTCGCGTCATAACATTCGTGGGGAAATTGTAATTGATAACGTATTGAATCATGAGAGGAAGAGGGAGACGTGATGAGAGAGATGGTCAAATATGAAATACCTTACGAGAGATCATCAATTCACCTCTTTGTTAGGGCTACTCTCAAACATCAAGGAATGAAAAATCTTAAGTAACGCAATTGAAAATGACATTACTGTTAAAACATGTTGTGAGTAAAAAAAATTGAAAATTGCTCTTGGATTTTTTATTTTTTGTGTTCATTTCTTGATAACATTAAATTCAATATTCCTCATGCAGAACGATATCTGCGACTTCCTTCAGCGTCAAATTGCTTGACTTTTATTTTATTCTCTTCTATTCTATTCTCTTAGTGAGCTTTGTTATTGGAACTTCAGCATGTTGAGAGTGTAACTGGTGTAGCAGTCCACTCACTGCTCGGACGAAAAAAGTGGGATTGAGTAATAAGTAGTTTTTTCATCCACGATACCATAGAGGTGAGAAAAATATGATATTTTCGTCTAACCGCTATATAATGATAATTTCCCAATGCTAAAATCTTCAATGTTCCTAAATGAAGAGACAACAGATGTCAATGTTGCAGAGTAAAAGTGAGATTCAAACAAAACTCAAAGTGCACTTCATAAGGATTAATCATTTTGATTAGTTTCAGGAAATGAGTTGTGTTTATTCGAGTTTATGTTTTTTATTCATTTATTTATTCATTTCATTGACAATTACAAATCATAATTATAATAAATATAATATGATTGGGAGAAGACAACAGGCATAGCCCAAAACTGTCTTCTCCCAAATTTTTACAAATAAATGTTTCAAAAAGAATAAGGTTAAGATTACACTTTCACTTCAAAAAGTCCAATTTCCACTCCAAAACTAATGACTAAACTAAAAATTTTGAATTTTGATATTTAAAAACTGATTAAAAACAAAAATATTTCACTCAAATCTCTATAAATTGGAAATTTTTGAGTAATTTTGCAAAATTTTGAGCCAGAAAAGAAACACAACTTTTTATTGACTATCTATTATATTTTTTGAGTTAAAAATAATTTTAGTTTTTCAATGAAGATATATTATGATTTAATAAATATTTGTGTTCAGAGTGAGTAACATTAGGTAATATCCCAGAGTGATTATCTTGTTAATTGTCGCTTACCAAGTAAAGTCTTTTTCTATAAGTCTTATTTCGTAAGTTTAGTTAAGTCAGGTTAAGTTAATTAAATTTATGGTGCAATGGACAAAAGAGAACAATCAGTTACAAAAATGAAGAAATATAATCAGGTTAATTGAGAAATATAACTATTGTTTTTTTATTGTATGTAAAGGATTATTTTATAATATATCCCTCAAACAGCTTACAGCTAGAGAGATACTATCGCACTATTGTAATACTCAAATAATTAAATAAACATCAAAACGGATTCTACAGATACGTTTTCAGTTTTTAATTCTCAAGAATAATACATCATTATGATATTGCAATCAATCTGCATTGATCTTCAAGAATACCTGTCTTCACTCAACCCGCTAATACTATTGTCAAGTCGTTCACTTCACTGGAGTGGGTTCCAAGAGACAAGAGTTGGGAGCTTAGAGCTGAAGAAGGAGGCGAAAGACAGCACTGTGACGTCACCACCCTCGGAATAAGAGTTTAGGTAAGGAAAGGTGGATGCCGCAAGCGGATCAGCAAGACAGCAGCACTCAGAACTGTGAACTTGCCACTCCGAGTACTCAGTACTCATCTGAGTATTGAGCACAATTCATGAGCGCAAATTGGAGACCATCTTGTGCTCTTCTGCTTGGTCGCCTTCCCGGTAATCCTCTTTGACTCTCATTAACCTGTTCAAAACAACTTCAATAGCGAGCTTCAATATCGCAGTATATTTGCAGGTTACCTGGAATTAAACTTTGGTGACAAGTTGGTGAAAGTCCCAATCAATGATTAAAGATGTCTCCTCTTAATTGAAAGACTTGTGACTTGGAAGCTCAGCTACTTGAATCACCTTCCCGTGTTCCACAACAATCGAAATCTTACTCAGAGGACATTTTAGTTAATAGGAATACGAGTATTATTCGAGAAGTTGGGGAGTAATTCTATAACTAAGGAATTATAAGGTAGTTTACTGAGAAAATATATAATTATGATACTTCATGTACAATTAGATGATTTCTAAGAGTTAGAATCGATTTTGAGTTGAACGATTTTTTAAATTGATTATTGGTTGAAGTTGTTGAGACTAGTTAAAACTTCAATCATTTCAGTTGTCTATCCATGCCTCTCTGCTGCTTCAAACCATTGTTTGTACATTTACGAATGATGACGGTCTACAGCCTATACATTTACGAATGATAGGTTTCAGTTAAAGAGAATATTAATTTGTAAACCAGGGTAAATTTGGTTCACAGTCATGCTACACGGGGAAATGGAAACATAATCCTGCTCAGGGTGAGATTGGAAAGATCCAGGAGAAGCTTTCTCATATCTGGCATTTATAGATAAATAATCTATATTATGGCATTATCTGGCATAATTAGATTTTTCAATAGGCTACCTGATGGAATAGTAGAGCTGCCTCTGGTGAAGCGGGTCAAGTCATGGCTGGTCGCCAACCCATTCTATTCCATTCATGTGTTAGATGAGTCTGACCCAAGCACTATATAATTAGTAAATTGACAAAGTTGTAATTAGTAAAAAAGTAGTAAAGTGATAATAGTTTCTATGGTTTTAATTTGTCCACAATTTATTGTAAAAGTAGGTATAGATTATATATAATTAGTAAATTGACAAAGTTGCATTTGTAAAAAAAAGTAGTAAAGTGATAATAAATTCTATGGTTTTAATTTGTTCATAATAAATATTTAAAAGTAGGTATGGATTAAAATAGACTGTATAGACTGTGATAGAATAAGAGTTTGGTAATTGTTTATTGTTATTCCTGTATTTTTTATGGAAAACTGAAGCCTGCTTCAAAACTTTGAATCCTGCTCTTGCACTGCATGTTGTGTATTATCTTCAATTATATACATTATTGTTATTGTAATTCTGTTTGTGATTTCATTGTAATGACCTGGCCCAGTGTACTGTATGTATTTTTTGGCTGTAATAAAATCATTGAATCATATTCCCGTGTTCCACAACAATCGAAATCTTACTCAGAGGACATTCCAGTGGTATACGAGTGTTATTCTATTACAAAGGAATTATCAGTTTACTGAGAAAATATATGTTATTTTAATATGATACTCCATGTACAAGTAGATGATCCCTATACTAGAAATGGAATCGATGTGAACGATTTTGTAAGTGATTTTTGGTTGAAGTTCTTTATTGGCTAGTTGAAACATCAATAATTTCAGTTGTTTATCCATGTCCATCCGCTGCAGTTTGAATGTTCCGCCCACAATGGGCGTGTCTCTTGGCCCGGCCAATGAGACTTTCATTTGATAGATCAACCAACGACCAATCATAAGGCTATGTTCACAGTTCTGAATACTTCTGCTCTATTCGATATTCCAGTTTAGGCCTACTATAAATTGATCATGGTATGTAAATCGAAATCAGTTTTCGGAGGTTTTCAATAAGAAATTAGCTCTGACAATCACTGTAACTATAATTTCTTCCAATAATTTCCATTCATGGTTTAAGTGCTGTATATCCTATAATTCAGTAATATAGAGGAAATAAAAATTGAGAATGATGTTGATATTCATATCCGAGTTTGATGAAATTTAGAGGGAATAAAATATAATGCAGTACAATTCATCTAAATGTACAGAAGAGAGCAAGTCAGTAGAATCAATAGTCAATTCTTGAACGATTTCAGAGAATTCGTTTTTGATAAATATCACCTTACATATAGTAACAATCCCAATATTCAAATCAAATCAAGTTTTATTCAATGAGAAATAATTAAATTAAATAAATAAATTCAAGTGAATTTAAGTAAATAGTTCTCCCAGTAATCTCCAATCATATTTTATCAATTCTTGAACAATTCCTGAGAATTCTTTTCTGATGAAAATCACTCCACATATTTTAAAAATCCCAAAATTCTAGTGAATACTTTCCCCAGTTATCTCCAATCATATTTGTCTGAATCTGAATAAATTCTACATCCAGGCACAAATTTAAGTCCTGTTTATCTAGTCTATGATCCGGGTCTATCTAGATTTCAATTGTCTTGTGGGTAATATCATAGAGAAACAATAGCGTAAGTAGATATCCCATGGTATAGGGCGTTAATGTCGCAGATTTTACTGTTATCTCAAGCCGATTACTGTCGATTATTGTCGATTTTCACTGTTTTGACCGGGTAAGAGTGTATGAACGGCTCAATATGAGAGAGTACCAGCGCCATAAAGCTTCACGGGAAAGAACTACGTGGACTATCAGCTTGAGATAACAGTAACAGTTGTAAAAGTTGCGACATAAACCCAGTATACCATGGGATATCTACTTACGCTATTGCTTCTCTATGGTAATACCATAATACCAATCTACTTACGCTATTGTTTCTTTATGGTGTTACCAATAGAAGAAGTATAGAAGTATATTCTCATGATTCAATTATTTTACTATTTTAAAAATCTTCAACAAACTAGATTACCTGAGCATTCAAAACTTGTAGCAACAACTGAAGTCAATGGTAGTCAACGTACTAGGATTTCATTGATTGAAGACAACAAAAGACGAAAATGGAGCATCTGCAAATCTGGGTTGACGGCCAATTACGTTCCTAGCATCAAATCACGTACCACGTCTATTCGACACAGTTTAACCTCTACTTTGCTCTATACAACTGTTCTAAATTTAGATGCCACAAATCGTGCTCTTATCAGAAGAGCCCTTCAAGAGGTCCTCCAATAGTAGGTACAGAAGAAGGATCTTCAAATATTGTTGTTCTATCCCGATCATATTCATATTATTTATAATTATATCAACAAAAAAATGAATATTATATAATTTTATAAAGCTTATCTTTATCACACCCAATTGTTCTTTAAACTTTAACATCGAGATATTTTCTCCCAGAGATTAATAGGTATCATAATGGTGAAGAGTAGATTGATTGAACTTTGAGAAACTCTCCAAAAAATATACGCTCCTACAACTATTGTTCTTATGACAATACTGGCATTCATTTCGATTTTGTAAACGTCAACCTGCTTAGGGATAAATATTTCCTGATACGCAATTGAATAATGAATAGATGAAATTATTTTATGCATTGGCTATTTGATTCCAGTCTTATTTGTAAGTAGATAGAATGATTAATTTTGCATTTCTCGTTGAATTTTTTAGAGATCTGCTGATACGTTGCTCAAATGAAATTCGAATGTAATTCGAATTATTACTTAGTTACAGATTTACAATTTTCTATTAATACATTGTAGAGTTGTAGTAGTCTTGATACAAGATAACGTTATCAAAGAGTAAGTTGACCATTAATGCATAATAAATATGATTGCAGATAACAGAAAGTAGATTCCTCCATGAATACAAGATTTATACATGCATGAGTTGAGAAAAATAGTATATTATTTTAAAATATCCGTTGAAAGGAATCAAACTTTTGTTTTTCTCCGAATTTCACCAAGAAGTAGATCCGTTACAAGCAATCAAACCTATGTTTTTCTCCGAATTTCACCAAGAAGTAGATCCGTTACAAGCAATCAAACCTATGTTTTTCTCCGAATTTCACCAAGAAGTAGATGATAACTTATAAAACTACTAGCCGTCAGGCTCGCTTCGCTCGCCATATCCATCTAGCCAGGGGGCTCCGCCCCCTGGACCCCCGACTGGATGGTCCAAAAATGAGATAAGTGGGCTCGCTTCGCTCGCCTGCATTTTTCATTTGAGCATGCTTCATTCCATCAGAAAGTCAAAGTACTTCCTCGCTCGATTCAATCACCGATTAATTTCAATCATTTAGTGCAGAGTGGAAAACTTCGTTAGGATATTATGAGAATTATTGTACCCCAGTCTAGCCTGATTTTTGGCGTCATTTCAAATTCCTTCTAACACAACATTATTACACCCTAGCTTAGCTTCTGTAATAAATTTGAACAATTTCTGTACATTTGTTCTCGATAAATCTGAGAAAAAGCAAAAAAAAAAAAAAAACGCTGAGAAAACACTAATTTTGGGCGTATCTTTGACGTTATTGCAAATTCCTCCTAACACAACATTATTACACTCTATCTGAGCTTCTGTACTAAATTTGAACATTTTCTGTTCATTTGTTCTCGATAAATCAGAGAAAACGCTAAAAAACGCTGAGAAAACGCAGATTTTGGGCATATCTTTGGAAATTTTTCCAAATCCGTTCTTAGTGCGCCTCTAAAGGGCCAACTGAACATACCTACCAAATTTGAACGTTTTTGGTCCGGTAGATTTTCAGTTCTGTGAGTGAGTGAGTCAATCAGTCAGTCAAGGCCATTTCGCTTTTATTTATATAGATTTTCATACCCAAGTAAGATCCTATGTGAGGGGTTTCATTTACTTCTACGTACCAACTTCCAAAAATTATTGACAGAAGACGATTCACTATTGATGATTATGTGGAATCCCTTTCAAACTAATAATAATAATAATATCGAGTGACCTGGCTGGCTTAGGTCTGGTGTCAGAGTTTTCAGGTCGCAACTGATCAATTTCAGGGCCTCTGACATGACCTAACGACTGCTTTTTAGGAAGCCGGGACCGACGGCTTAACGTGTCCATCCGAAACACGGGAGTGGCCAGAGATAAATATCTTGCCCGGGCCGGGATTTGAACCCGGGCCTCTGAAGCATAAAGCCAGCATCTGATCCACTCGACTACGGCCACTCCATTTCAAACTGATTTGCCTATTCACTATTCAACCAATTATGCGACCATGGTTCTATCAAATAGGAAACTTTTCAATAGAGTTGAATTCACAATTCCAGTTCATTTCAAACTTCAATAGCAATTATTTTCAAGACCTTTTATATCATATTTCCAGTTTTTCTATATCAATTTGTCAAAGATCGACATCTAGGGAATGGGTCATGACACAGATATGTTACACGTGCGTCAACCATTTCCAATTTCCCTATTTCTCCACTATCAAACAATTTGAAACTTCTCTTTTTTCCCAATTATTACCTTCTATACCCACGACAACAACTATCCTTGAAGCTCATATTCAAAGAATTTAAGTATTGTTATTGCATGCAGCAGGTGCAACCTAATGGCCTCCAAGTTCAAAGCAAGCTTTGTAATCACTTGCACTTTGAAATGCATTTCTCTCCGATGCACTAATAATTTCAATCGACCTCTACTAGTTTGAGTTATTGTTATGGAAGTCGCACGCTTGCTTAGAACCTTTATTTGATGTGTGTGGAGTTGATGTTTGACAAAACAATTTCACAAATTAGCTACACGTGTTGGTTCTATTTATTAAAATAATAATAATAATATCGAGAGACCTGGCTGACTCAGGTCTGGAGTCAGAGTTTTCAGGTGTCAGAGTTTATTGGAAGTATTGGTCTCATTTATTAGGATTCAAAAAATCTGGTGTGGCGCACTCACACAACTTTCCTTGCCGTTATGAAAATTGAACACCTGACGCTAGTGTTCACGCGCATCTCAAGTCTACTATCCAAATATTTAAGCCAGCTGGTGACAGGAAAATAACGCTGGAGACACACGAGGTCTGCTATCTCTTTATACTGAATGATTCAATAGAATAAACAGTTGCCAACATTTTTCAATTCATTATTCACTTTTTCTCGAATTTCGAGCTTATTTTCTATTTAAGGTAAAAATGTTACAATACATTGATTGTAGAGATTTTTATGCTCAATCTTTTCCACTTGAAAGTTTTTGTTTCAATTGTATCTAAAGCCTATTAATTGGGAATCTAAAATCAAACTTTGCTTAGATGGGGCGGAGCTCCTGAATTTTTTTCAGATTATCAATGACTTTTCTAGGTATAAATTTGATCAAAATCGTTGGAGCCGTTTTCAAGAAAATCGCGAAAAACCCTGTTTTTGACAACATTTCAAGACATTCCATTAATAATTGGGAGATGAGATATCGTGTAAAAAGACGCACATACACTCATACACAAACACACACAACACACACAACACACACACACACACACACACACACACAACACACACACACACCACACACACACACACACACCACACAACACACACACACACACACACAACACACACACACACACACAACACACACACACACACACACCACACACACACACACACACACACACACACACACACACACACACACACACACACACACACACACACACACACCACACACACACACAACACACACACCACACACACACACACACACACACACACACACACACACACACACACACACACACACACACAACACACACACCACACACACACACACACACAGACCAATACCCAAAAACCACTTATTTGGACTCTGTTAAGACATCTTTGAGAAAATCGTGATAGAAATTTAACAAAATTCATTCTTCTCAGGAATATTACGGAGCTCCTGCAATTTTCCCAGAAATGAGACTCATGTCAGTTGATATGGCTTATAAATAGGTATCTATGGTATAAATTTGAAGAAAATCGTTAGAGCCGTTTTCGAGAAAACCGTGAAAACTTGGTTTTTAAGTAATTATCCGCCATTTTTTCCGCCATCTTGAATTGAATTTTATTGAGTTTCTTATTATCGGATCCTCCTGGTATAAGGACCTTAAGTTTAAAATTTCAAGTCAATCGGTTAATTAGGAATGGAGTTATCGTGTTCACAGACATACACACATACACACACACACACACACACACACACACACACACACATACAGGCCAATACCCAAAAACCACTTTTTTGGACTCAGGGGACCAAGTTCCAAATTTCAAGACATTCCATTAATAATTGGGAGATGAGATATCGTGTAAAAAGACGCACATACACTCATACACAAACACACACAAACACACACACACACACACACACACACACACACACACAGACCAACACCCAAAAATCATGTTTTTAGACTCAGGGGACCTTGAAACGTATAGTAATTTGGAAATTGAGGTACCTTAATTTTTTTTGGAAAGCAATACTTTCCTTGCCTATGGTAATAGGGCAAGGACAGTAAAAACTAGGTCTCAGTTATTACACAGATGTCGCTGCTAGGTGGAGAATCATCCTACCAGCGTTTTCAAACTGGAGAATCATGTTGTGAAATTTTGTCAGTTTCAACGTTTTCAGAGGAACCTATTCAAATCCAAGAAAAAGCTTACTGTGAACTCTTCTATCTTCAATGCATAAATGTAAAATGATGAACAGGATATTACACCTAATCTCCTTTGGAAAAGGGTAAGAATTACGCGGCAGAAAAAATGAATACTGCTTGGCAAGTAAGACGTTTTTTTTGGATTCGTACACAAGAAGTAGGTTGTGTATTAAAAAGGGGAAGAATATCAAACATTTCTCTAATACTATTTAATTTCAGCCTAATTCTGAAGAAGAGGCAAAAATACGGAGGAGATTTTTCTTTGATGTCTTCAAGAAAATATCCCGATTGCTCGTGTTTTCTTCAGATATCTTATATTTGACGAGCCTGAAGTATAGACGACTAACGAAACATCGGTGTACTGATAGCTGCCTACCCTACGCCGTCTCTTAATTGGGCAAACAACGCTCTCTCGTTCATTCTCTCTCTTTCACACACATTCTGTGTCCCACTCTCTTTCTTCCTCTATCTCTTTCGTCCATTCTCTCTCACACATACACATTCTGTGTCCCACTCTCTTTCTTCCTCTATCTCTTTCGTTCATTCTCTCTCACACATACACATTCTGTGTCCCAATCACTCACTCACTCTCTCTCTCTTAATCTATCTCTCTTTATCACTCTCTCTCTCACCCTTACCAACTCTCGCTCTTCCTCTCTCACTTTCTCATTAAATGAAATCCCAGCCACGAAATTTTTATTTGACTGTTCACCACTCCTCCTCCCTCAGAACTCCCGATTATTTGCATTTTTTTAAAAAGCTCAACGAAGCTCCCGATATAACAAGGAGTTTTGAGTGAATCGATGAGATGAGGTCAAGGAAAAGCGGCATTTAATGACGATTCCGTGATTTCAACTGGATATTTTCAATTCATAGATTTAGTTGTGCTTTGATTATCTCGTCCTCTAACTCTCTGATTGATTTAAGCCTGAAGAGATTATTAGAATCTTAATAACCAGAGCTTTTGCTTTGAATGACGAAATATTTTCGTAGGTTGATAGAAATCCATAACGAAATTTAGAATTAACATAATAAACTGCTTTCTGTAATAAACTGCTGGCCTCGAAAGTAGGTGGATGCTAAACAGTAAGTCTAGTGTACAGTGTACACTAGACTTACTGTTTAGCATCCACCTACTTTCCACTGTACACTGTACACTGTACACCAATGAGTGTGATTCCATTAGAATAATGATTATTATTACAACTTGTGATATGCATCTGCTTAGGAGAATATGAATAAACCTCAGGGAATATGAATGACTGGCCTCAAAGATTCAAAATAAGGAGACACACTATGATGTACAAATTTTTACAAATGCCTGTTAGAACACCGTTGCCGATAAACTGCCTTGCCAATGCCTTCTATAGAGTTTTACAGCGCAATACCGATATATTCATTCTTTTACAAAATAATTAATTATGTTAGAGAAAGAAAATATAATTTTCGATGATCGAATAATAAGTTTCTATGATTGAAATTGGATATGTTGTAAATTTATTATGCTTCTACAATGTTAGAATACGATCTGGCAACGTTGCAGAGCTAGAAAAGGATGGAGCTATCTGATTTGTCAATTGATAGACAATGATAGCAACACCAATGTCAATGAAATACTGTCAACGTGGGCCTTATTAAAGCACGCAATATATTATATTATATGAGAATAATTGTTTATTAAGTACTTCCGAAAGCAAAAGTGGAAGGTCATAGCTCTAGCAAATCTGAGGTAATCTGAATATCAAGAAATTGTCCAAGTATTTTTATTTTTATTCTGATTTGTCTAAATAACCTAAAAGATTATGTTCAATTATGTGGGAGATTGAGTTTATATTTTTTTATTCTTTCAAATGACAATAAGATGATATTATTATAAAATAATGTCAAAAGTCACAACATCACCCTTGATACTAAATTGAGACTCCTGCGATGCTATGTCTTCTCCGTTCTCCTTTATGGTGCAGAATCCTGGACGCTTAATGAAACCACAACCACAAAGATCAACGCTTTCGAGATGTGGCTATACAAGAGAATGATGAAAATCCCTTGGACTGCCAGATTGACAAACGTAGAAGTTTTGAGGATGGTGAAAAAGGACCTGGAACTGATGAACATAATCAAGGCACGTAAGTTGGAATACCTGGGTCATATTATGAGAAACGAGGAGGGATACAGTTTGCTGCAGACAATTATGCAGGGGAAGATCTTTGGACGAAGAGGACCAGGAAGACGCAGGGTATCGTGGCTTAAAAACCTCAGGACCTGGTTGAACAAAACATCTACACAACTGTTCCGGATTGCTGCAAACAAAGCACGGATCGCTATGATGATCGCCAACATTCGTAACGGATTGGCACCCTAAGAAGAAGAAGATTATAAATGTTTTAATTATTGAATAATAAACTCAAATAATGAAAAGTTTTTTGATCAGCTGTTTTAGCACACTATTGTTTCTTTAGCCGGAAAGAAGCCTGTTCTAACGTCAGACGAGAGTCGTCGCAAACAATGTCTTTCAGATCTACGTAGGGACTGGAAAACAGTCTGCTTTCTTCTGCTTTTGCTGCTTTCTGTGCAGTATGGCGAAAAATACCTTACAAACAATAAATAGTGTGAGCGGTGCTTTACGGAATTCGTTTGAATCATTTCATCCTTGAAACCATTCATTCATCATAGCAATGCATGCATTGCTTTTATCACTCCTGCTACTGTATTACTCAAGTGTACACCTTGTGTTAACACAATCCTTATCTTTGAGAATGAGAATATTCAGAATAAGTGATAAAATATTGGTTCGTTTCATTTAACCGTTAGGTTCGATTAGGCCTATTACTGTTGTCTGCCAATAGTGACAGACGCAGGTTTGGCAGACAGATTTACCGAAATAATTTTAGTATTCACAATGTCGCGCTGTGTTGAATATTGAGTGGTATTTCCGAGAATCACATATAATAAGGTGAGAATAGCCTGAGCAGAAACGCAGGTGGAGGATTTGATCAATATTCAACTTGTGACCATTGTTTGTGCGAAGTGAAGAATTTCCCACTCCCATGAAACGTGTGTGGCCGACCAACGACAGTTGAAATATTGAAAATTTACAAACTAAGTAAAAAAATATATTCCTGACCTAACCTGACTAATCTTATATCAAATTGAAATCACGTATCTCTCTTCCTCCCGCCTGTCATTATAATAAAATACTGATGAAACCGCTGCCAATGACTTTGATTTTTTTTATATCCATAATACTGTGGATGAAAATAATAATATGGGAAGCGTTAAGCTGGGTTTACACCAAAGCTATTAACAAAATGTTAATAACTTAATCCTAAGGATTCTCCCTTCTTATAGATTCTATTAGATTGAATGGAACAAGACAAACACATATGATCATCATGTGTATGATAAGTTATGTTCAATCTAATAGAATCTATAAGGATAAAGTTATTAACATTTTGTTAATAACTTTGGTGTAAACACAGCTTAAGACTAGCCTTACTACAAGGAGTACAAATACAGTTGAACTTTTCTAGCAAGCTATGTATCCACCCCCAAGTCTACCCCAAATATAAAAGTCAACAAATGAGAAAGTGTATCCACCCCCATGTCTATCTCAAATATAAAAGTCATTCTATTCTATACCCGACAGTTTTGTTACCAATGACAACAAAAATTGAGCTACAAATAAACTTTTCGTGTAAATAAGAACGGACGTTGTGTAACTAATTCGAGAAAACTGAGGATTATTCTCTAAATTCAATAATCCTTTTTCTTCTTCTTCTCCTTCTTCTTCTTCTTTTTCTTCTTCTTCTTCTTCTTCTTCCTCTATTCCTTCTTTTTCTTCTACTTCTTCTTCTTCTTCTTCTTCTTCCTTCTTCTTCTTCTTCTTCTTCTTCTTCTTCTTCTTCTTCTTCTCTTCTTCTCTTCTTCTTCTTCTTCTTCTTCTTCTTCTTCTTCTTCTTCTTCTTCTTCGTCTTCTTCTTCTTCTTCTTCTTCTTCTTCTTCTTCTTCCTTCTTCTTCTTCTTCTTCTTCCTTCTTCTTCTTCTTCTCCCCCTGAACAAGCAAGTAAATAAGAAAAAAATGGCTGGAGCAAAAAACCACTTTTTTGGACTCAGGGACCTTGAAACGTATAGAAATCTAGAAATTGCGAAAACCCTGTTTTTGACAACATTTTCGCCATTTTAGCCGCCATCTTGGATTACATTTGATCGAAACTGTTCGTGTCGGATCCGTATAGTGAAAGGACCTTAAGTTCCAAATTTCAAGTCATTCCGTTCATTGGAGATGAGATATTGTGTACACAGACGCATATACACTCATACACACACACACACACACCACACACACACACACTTTTCAACGTAACTGTAGGAAAAAATAAGAAAGCATTCTACTTTTCTTGCTTAGGGTGATGCTCAACCCAGCTCTAGGCTTGTGCGTGAGTGATGAAATGTATTGAGGCAAGAGGACCTATGGTAATAGGGCAAGGAAAGTAAAAATAAGGGAAAGAAACTTGATCTAATCCTCGATTACATTGAACTCCTATTGAGGATATGGGCCCGAGAGTAAAAATGAATTTGGGAAAGGAAAGAGAGTATAATCTGTTGCAACTCCTGTTCTGCTCAGATTAGATACTGAGTTCAAGTTGTTTTTCAAGTCGAAAGTCAACCAGTGGCGGGGCTGAAGAGCACAAATCTGACAGGCGGGTCCCATATCCAAATCTCCTCCATACGTGACTCGAGAGCTTGGGAAAGCATTGTTATATAGCTCGGATTATTTTCATCGTTCATTCCAAATCCGTGTCTCATGTCAGATGCTATAACTCGCTTAGCTGTTTCTCTTTCTTCACAAAAAAAGAGAAATTTGGAGTACCGAGCCTTCCATTCTATCCAGACATTATAGGTCTTCCTTGTTCAGAATTTCTGACAAAACAGTGTGTTTGTTGTATTATTGAATTTCTTTATGACATTTCCGAGTAGAAATATGTAAACAAATTCATAGTTTTTTGTGATCAGAAAAATATTTTCGGATTAATAAAAACAATAATTATGTGTAGTGAATTGTTTTTGAGAAATAAATGTGTGATTAGTGACATATTAATGGCATTTCCGAGTAGAAATATGTAAACAAATTCTTAGTTTTTTGAGATCAGAAAAATATTTTCGGATTAATAAAACCAACATAAAAACCTTGTAGTACCCTTCATTATTAAAACTAATATGAAAATCAGCATATGTTCATATTATCATAGAGAAACAATAGCGTAAGTAGATATCCCATGGTATAGGGAATTTATGTCGCAAAACTAATATGAAAATCAGCATATGTTCATATTATCACAGAGAAACAATAGCGTAAGTAGATATCCCATGGTATAGGGAATTTATGTCGCAAAACTAATATGAAAATCAGCATATGTTCATATTATCACAGAGAAACAATAGCGTAAGTAGATATCCCATGGTATAGGAATTTATGTCGCAAAACTAATATGAAAATCAGCATATGTTCATATTATCACAGAGAAACAATAGCGTAAGTAGATATCCCATGGTATAGGGAATTTATGTCGCAACTTTTACTGTTATCTGAAGCCGATTACTGTTGATTATGGTCAATTTTTTGTTGGGGTGATAGTGTATGAACGGCACAATATTGAGAGACTACCAGCGTCACACAGCTGCATAGGAAAGAACTACATGGACTATCGGCTTGGGATAACAGTAAAAGTTGCGACATAAACGCCCTATACCATGGGATTCTATACTAAATTTGAACATTTTCTGCTCATTTGTTCTCGATAAAGCTGAGAAAACGCTAAAAAAACGCTGGAAAACGCAGATTTTGGGCGTATCTTTGAGGAAAATTTTTCCAAATCCGTTCTTAGTGCGCCTCTAAGGGGCCAACTGAACATACTTACCAAATTTGAACGTTTTTGGTACGGTAGATTTTTAGTTCTGCGAGTGAGTCAGTCAGTCAGTGCTATTTCGCTTTTATTTATATAGATTTTCATACCCAAGTAAGATCCTATGTGAGGGATTTCATTTACTTCTACGTACCAACTTCCAAAAATTATTGACAGAAGACGATTCATTTATTCACTATTGATGATTATGTGGAGTCCCTTTCAAACTGATTTGCCTATTCACTATTCAACCAATTATATGCGACCATGCGCATATAATCACCATGCGCATTCAACCAATGCGACCATGGTTCTATCGAATAGGAACTTTTCAATAGAGTTGAATTCACAACTCCAGTTCATTTCAAACTTCAATAGCAATTATTTTCAAGACCTTTTATATCATATTTCCAGTTTTTCTATATCAATATGTCAAAGATCGACATCTAAGGAATGGGTCATGACACAGATATGTTACAAAAGACTACACGTGCGTCAACCATTTCCAATTTCCCTATTTCTCCACTATCAAACAATTTGAAAGTTTTCTATCTATTTTTCCCAATTATTACCTTTTATACCCACGACAACAACTATCTTCGAAGCTCATATTCAAAGAATCTAAGTATTGTTATTGCATGCAGCAGGTGCAACCTAATGGCCTCCAAGTTCAAAGCAAGCTTTGTAGTCACTTGCACTTTGAAATGCATTTTTCCCCACTGCACTAATAATTTCAATCGACCTCTACTAGTTTGAGTTATTGTTATGGGAGTCGCACGCTTGCTAAGAACCTTCATTTGATGTGTGTGGAGTTGGTGTTTGACAAAAAAATCACAAATTAGCTACACGTGTTGGTTCTATTTATTAAAATGATAATAATATTGAGTGACCTGGCTGACTCAGGTGTGGTGTCAGAGTTTTCAGGTGTCAGAGTTTATTGAAAGTATTGGTCTCATTTATTAGGATTCAAAAAATCTGGTGTGGCGCACTCACACAGCTTTCCTTGCCGTAATGAAAATTGAACACCTGACGCTAGTGTTCACGCGCAACTCAAGTCTACTATCCAAATATCTAAACCAGCTGGTGACAGGAAAATAACGCTGGAGACACACGAGGTCTGCTATCTCTTCATAGTGAATGATTTAATAGAATCAACAGTTGTCAACATTTTTTAATTTATTATTCACATTATCTCGAATTTTGAACTTATTTTCCATTTTAGGTGAAAATGTTACAGTACATTGATTGTAGAGATTTTCATGCTCAATCTTTTCCACTTGAAAGTTTTTGTTTCAATTGTATCTGAAGCCTATTAATTGGGAATCTAAAATCAAACTTTGCATAGATGAGGCGGAGCTCATAAAATGTTTACAGATATGAGACATGTGGCAGTTGATAGAGCTTATCGATGAATATTTTAGGTATGAATTTGATCAAAATCGTTGGAGCCGTTTTCGAGAAAATTGCGAAAAACCCTGTTTTTGACAACATTTTCGCCATTTTAGCCGCCATCTTGAATTGCATTTGATCGAAATTGTTCGTGTCGGACCCTTATAGTGTGAGGACCTTGGGTTCCAAATTTCATGTCATTCCGTTAATTGGGAGATGAGAAATCGTGTACACAGACGCACATACACTTATACACACACACACAGACACACACACACACACACCACACACACACACACACACAACACACACACACACACACACACACACATATCTACCAATACACAAAAAACAACTTCTTTGGACTCAGGGGACCTTGAAACGTATAGAAATTGGAATCTATTCTGTTGTTCGAACTTACTTTGATTGCTTTAAATACAGTACAGTGCTTGGAAACTATTCTGTTGTTCGAACTTACTTTGATTGCTTTTAATACTGTACAGTAATTGGTAACAATTCTGTTGTTCAAACTTACTTCAAGACTTTCATTTGATGAAGATTGGAAGATCGAGAATTAGATTGCAAACTCTATATTACGATACTTATCTTCTCAAATCAGCTAACAAAAATATCTATCATAACCCAAATGACACTCTGTATCTAATACTTATGAAATTGAACAACTTTTTTTGCCAGTTCTAGTTTTAGTTTGTAGTTCTATTCATCTTCGAAAGTCATCGGAATCTAAAGGTGAAACATAATCTGTAAGGTAACGATAAATTGAATAAAGAGGATATGATTCATAAAACAGCTTGAAATAATAGTTTTAATTGTTACACTATCATAAATTTGTACCACCACTAAACCAGAGACGTATAATAGATGTATGTACTTATTTATGTGTTAATGGTATCTTTTCTCTATGTCTAAACTGCTAGCTTGAACATCAAGTAGAATAGCTGTGCTAATAGTGAAGTTGTGTTTCTTTTCTGGCTAAAAATTTTGTAAAATCACTAAAAATGCTATAAACCTACTGGGAAAAGAGACGTGGGAAGACCGAGGAAAAGATGGGTGCCGGAACAGGTTCTTTACAAACCTAATCCTTGAAGTGAAGAAGAAGAAGAAGAAAGACTAAAAAATTTCCAATTTTAGAGATTTGAGGGAAATAATTTTTGTTGTTAGTTGTTGTTATTAGTTTTAAAATATCAGAATTTAAAATTTTTAGTTCACTCATTAGTTTTGAAGTGTAAATTGGACTTTTTGAAGTGGAAAGGTAAATCTAACCTCATTATTTTTTGAAACTTTTATTTGTAAAAATTTGGGAGAAGACAGTTTTGGGCTATGCTTGTTGTCTTCTCCCAATCATATTTTAATTATGATTTGTGATTGTGAATAAAATAAAATAAATAAAAGAATATTATCTTGTGGATGGAGCCCGTCGATTGGTCGTTAGTTGTTGACCAATCAGGGTTGAGGTTGAGCTTCGTCATTGGCCTAGACAAGACACGCCTACAGTTTTCCAAATATGGGCATGATAACTGGTGAACAACAAGAATAAACAGAATTGGATGAAAAAGACTAACAGTTTATCAGAGATTGACAATGGTGTAATAACCGAAACCGGCCTTTCTAAGTATCAATAAATCTGTGGTTTTTGACAATTTTTTAGTCTTTTTCATCCAATATGAATAATTACCACAATATCAACTTCTCAACCACACAAGAAAAAAGTAACATAATGCTGGGTGGTTTCAATTATCTACTTTTTTTCCACTCATATTTTACATCTGGTTTTGTTTGTTACCACTTGTCATTTCGTTATTTGTTGATATTCAACGGCTCTCATGCCCATATTTGGAAAATTGTAGGCGTGTCTTGTATGGTCACGGCCAATGACAGAGCACAACCTCAGAGATTCAACAGTCATCTAACGGCCAATAGCAGGGCTTCATTCAAATAATCTCCATTGTTTTTAGTGATTTAATAGTAGGGATTCAAGAATCTTCATTTGAAGATTCAACATCCATACGATATTATTCTGCTAACGACGTTTAAGCCTCCGTTCACTAGATATTAAAATAGTGTTACAACCCAAACTAGCATCTCAAGTTGTTTGAGTAAATCACTGGTTTTTACAATATGAGGTAGGCTATTTTCTATTCAATAATCATACAAATTGTAGAATACAAAGTGAATTTATTAGCGTCTCAAGAAGATCATTCTTATTTGACTACAGGTTCAAATATAGTAGAAACAAAAATAATCAATCAATAATTTCATTCAAATCAACACAATACAATATACATTAGAGTGATCAAAACACAAAAAATCACAATCAAATAAAATTTCCTATAACATACAAAAACAGGCATCATGGCGGGATAGGCTGAAAAGAAAGAAAGGAGGAAAAATACCTAGCCAACCATGGTTTCCCATGTAATAGGCAGGTAGAGGTTATAAAAGTAAGGAAAGAAGGGTGAAGAGGAGAACAAAAGGGAAGTATTGGAGGAGAAAGTATGAAAAAAGAGGAAGAAATGTGCAAAAATTGAAGCGAGTCCACTTTCAACAAATTTCTCTGAAAGAATTTACCTTGCAAACAGTAGTTTGAGCAGAAATCTAGAGATTCTCGAGTCCTGCTATAGTCCAAGTAAATTGGATCGATAGTCGTGACTTCAGCAAAATTATTATCGTAAGTGTTTTCATACACTTTTGTATGGCTCAGAAACCTGGGTACCAAAAAGGACGGAGTGGAGCAGGTTACAGGCGGCCGAAATGAGATTTCGGAGAGATTTGATGAGGTCAGTGAAGGGATGCACCAGAGAGGACAGGCTTTATAATATCGATATCCGTAGAGAACTCAATGTGATCTCTATACCTCAACGAGTTGACGAGAATCGACAACAGTGGAGAGAACATGCTAAGAGAATGGGAAACGGAAGAATCACCAAAGCTGTCATTGCTTACAAGCCAGAAGGGAGGAGAAGTATTGGCAGACCAAGAAAAAGGTGGGAGAATGTTTGAAGGCGGAACAGGTATGATGCCTACCCCTGTAAGAAGACGACGACAACGACGACGACGACGTGTTTTCATGAAAAACAAGGTCAAATTCAAGATGATTCCAATGAGCTGGAAAATACCAATACCAAATTGAGAAAAACTTGAAAAATTCATGATGGAAACTTTAGAGCCTGAGAGTGTTCTTCTATAGATTCCCCCAGCACAAATGGGCAGGCTCTCGATTCAACTAAGCAATTCCTACGAGCCCGGACCCCTTCGAAAAGGAGGCATACCGTACCGCAATACAAGAAGGTCTTTTGTAGCAAATTATCGATGAGCTTCCTTGATTTATCTAGACGCAGGCATATCTTTTCGACGCGATAACGCGAGTCGCCCACAATTTGGATCTGCAGGTGGTGCGCGCTACTGAATTCAAATGACTATTTCGGATAGCTCAGCTACACTCTCAAAATATTACTGCCACAATAATTTTGCGCTGCAGAGCGACTCCCCTAGTCATGCAGTCCTCCTACACGCATAAAATCTGTGGCACAAAGGATTACATCTTGAAATGGGAAGCTGGGAATAGAATCATTTCACATTATTCTGTTCATATTGAGCTGGGAAATGGAGAGTTCCCCGGGGAATGTGCAATAAAAGCCGAATTCTTGTGTATTTATCGTTTTCCACTCTTTTAAACGGCTACCGTTTCGATATACTTCGTTCTTACTCCTCTTCATTCATTTAATATCATTTCTTCTGCGGTTATCTTGCAAGAAAAATAAATGACATGAATTCAAGCTATATGTGAGTTACATTGTGGGATTGTATTGTGCGTCATTAGGTTTCCCCTATGTTTAAAAGAAGCTCCATGAAAGAAGAGAATCTTTCCAAAGATATTATGAACCAACATTCATCACTAAAATTAAGATTGAATATAAGCGTAGGATGCTAAGATTAATTATCTTTAGTACGAAGTTTTGCAATTGATGCTGCAAAAGTAATACAATTATTATAGTATTTTTTATTGTAACTACAAAGTATGTCATTGTTCTGTCGCATTATGAAAACCGTAACATTAGTAGATTTATAATTATTAATTTTCTACATAGAGTTTATTTCTTGTGTAGAGCTTAGCGGTCCTACTACTTTTAGTAGATTTATAATTATTAATTTTCTACATAGAGTTTATTTCTTGTGTAGAGCGTAGCGGTCCTACTACTCTGAAGTATTTAAATTATTTTATTTAAAGAGAAGTGCACTCCAATAGAGCTTATGCCTAGGTGTGTCCATTTTTATTTCGCTTTATGTTTTTGTTCTCTAAAGCAAAACATATAAGTTGTTTTCCAAAGTGGATTTTCATTAGCATTTTTTATTTTGTACTAGCTTACCCGGCGAACTTCGTACCGCCAAAAAGTCAATGTATCTCATGTCAATCACTCATGTATCTCATGTCAATCACTCATGTATCTCATGTCAATCACTCATGTATCTCATGTCAATCACTCATGTATCTCATGTATCACTTGACTTTATTTGGTGAATCATGAAATTTATCTGACAATCAATATTTTCATTCACATCTCAATACGGACTTCCTATCTGCTCAACACCACGGTATTTCTTCTATATACCGTGCTTAAAACTACCGTTTTAATACCAGTAAACAATTTTATCATAGAGTGATGTGTTTATTACAGCTGGTAGGTTCATACTATGCTAAATCATATTATCACAACATGATCTTGAATCATGATGATCTTTCCGTTCTACGTTAGCCGCTCGGCCGACAATTTCGAAAACATAGGTCTGTAAAATGGATTAATATATAATTATTATCAGCCCCCCCTATTAAAATTTCTGGTCAGAAACCATCCTCAATATTCACACAACATATTCCCAAAGTTTCATGCCGTTCTGTCGAGTAGTTTTCGAGTCTGTAGGGAACAAACAAACTAACAAACAAACAGACATTTATTATAAATTTTTTGTATATTATGACGTCGTGTCTTGGCACCATAAATAATTGTGAAGTGAATAACTGAGCTTTAGTAGAATTGTGAAATTGAAAGAATAGATAGCCTAGTCAAGGTACCACTCAATAAAATCGAATATTATTTATGATAAAGAGTAGTCATATTATCTATGAAGCGATAAGAGAACCATGCAAAATTGTAATTAAGCAATAATGAGAATTCTTTGGCAGAAATAAAATTATAAAGCGGCTTGTTTATTATTGGCAGAATATATAGAGATTCTTAGCTGGTACAATGTTTTGTAATAATATTATGTTGTGCGACATAAATTAATTTTTGAATTGAATTGAAATTGTCATAGCCCGCAACGACTACAAATGTGACTGGACGAATAAAAGCATTAAAACAGTTATAAAATTCACAACATTATTAAGTTGTAGAAGTTTTGTCAATTGGTGTGTCAAGTTAAAAGAGAAGAGCAAACTATATTTCTGGACTTTTTTATCTACATTAACAAAATTCGGCAGATATCTAGTTGGAGCTGGTTTGTCTTTTCTCTCGCGATTATTTGAAATTATATCTTGAAACACGTTTATCATTAGTAAATAAATTAATGAGTAGGATCAGTGTATTGTATCCCTACAGAGACACACTTACTTTATGCTTACACAGTAGACACACTGGGGTGTTGAACACCCCAATTTAATTTTGCATGTTTCTTTGAAAAATATAGAGAAGAAAAGTACTCAGCCCATACTTCATCATTTCTTAATCATTTTTGTTCCAAGTGCATACAGAAATCGAAAGTAAAGCACTGCTTATCAATATTTATACTAATTTTAGAAGTACGTATGTTACGACTGAGTGTTGAAGCTTCTTATCTGGTTTGAAGGAATGGCTTGATCATTGCCTATAAAAACCTCATTAAAAACTCATGTTTCTTCATTTTATTGTTCTGAACCTCAAGTTGTAGAGAATCATAGCATTTATTCCAATCTAATCCATCATCCCATACCACATTCGTAGTGGTCAATACAAGTAGATCTTTGTAAAAAAGTATTTGATAAAAGTCCTACGTAAACGACACTCTGTGGTGTTAGACACTCCAAACGAGGAACAAGATGAGTTGGTGACCTTGTAAAATGCTATTACTGACTGGAAGTGATGGAGAGCAGTTGACAATGCTTCAAACATAATTTAGACTGGGCAAAAAATCCCATCTGTTTGATATTGTCAACTGCAGAACAGAAAAAAAATCCCCGGGGTTTGAAACACCCCAGTGTGTCTCTTTAGGGGTATAGATGTAAGTTCTATTGCAAGAATTGGGATTGAAACTTCATTTCATTATCGATTAATTGAATATGGAAACTTTATAATTACTACGGTAACAATAATTAATTATAATTATTAATAACAATATGTGATAAGATCTTCAAAGAGATTGTGGAGTAATGTTTGAATATTACCTTACTCTCACTATAGATTGAATTATGAGATGTTTCCGAAACGACAGCCACAAATTTAATTTTCATATCTGATCGGCTTATCATATCTCTCTGAAGCTAGCAATGTGGAACAAAACGTCTCCAGGAGCTGAGGCATGTAACCTTGGCTCAAGCTTACCAGAATAAAGTTTAATCCTATTCTGACACGAACTGTGAAATTGAGCTTAACTCCCGGATCATTGGAGAAGGAATTAAAACTGAGCGTACCTTCATCTGAGGTAGTCATGGATGTTGGGATTCACTTTCTACTGTCAGGATTGGTTGAATGGGAAACTATGATCTATCTATAACATTACAAGAAATGCTCACAACAGCCTATAATACAGAGTGTTTCAGAGAAACGGGAAATTTTAAAAGTTAATAATTTCAAGAAAACAAATCTTTAAATAAAGTTTTCCATATCATTCAAAGTAAAAATAGTGCCATTTTAGAATAAATAATACCGTAACATTTATTTTTTGAAGATGACATCTTGCAGGTGTGTTCATTTTCTACGCAAACATTCCTGTAGTCTCTTCATCACATTGTCCATGGTTTGACATAACATTACAACTGGAATTTGAAATCGCTTCTCGAATTCTGGCTTTCAATTCTGCAATACGGAAAATTGAAAGCCAAGATTCGAGAAGCGATTTGAAATTCAAGTTGTAAAGTTATGTCAAACCATGTACAATGTGATGAAGAGACTACAGGAATGTTTGCGTAGGAAAGGAACACACCTGCAAGATGTCATCTTCAAAAAATAAATGTTACGGTATTATTTATTCTAAAATGGCATTATTTCTATTATTGAATGATATGAAAAACTTTATTTGAAGATTTGTTTCTCTTGAAATTATTTAACTTTCAAAATTTCCCGTTTCTCTGGAATACCCTGTATGAAGAAATCCCGCTATAGTCATGAATGTGTTAGGAGAATAATTTTCACTTAAAGCTCTTGGAGGTATATGTATTATCATAGAATATACAATATATAGATTGCTTATTCTACAATATTATCTTCTGAAAACTGCCTCTAATACAAATATAAAATATAATATTGAATATTGGGAGATATTATTATCTTGAATATTGTAGGCCTAATATTATCTTTATGATTTAATAGTTCATGTGCCATAATAAGCAACAGCATAGAGTGAAGATACTGTTTAAGTAAAGATACTTGTATCAGTTGTCGCTGGCAATAATTATTGTTGGAACTGATTAACAAATAATTAGTGCCGGTTGCACAAAAGCCGATTAAATTTTGATTGTGGTTAATTCCACGAGAACCAATCAGGGAAGCAGTCTTATCAAAAAGACCTTCTCTCATTGGTTCTCGTGGATTTAGGCTAATTACGGTTAAAATTCAACCGGCTTTTGTGCAACCGGGTCTCAGTCTTGTAATGGAACTTATGGGTAATGAAATAATAAAAATGCTAGACGGACTGGTTCAGTCTAGATACAGTACTTCATTCTCATTCTTCACTGTCTATTCAATAAAAATGCCACTGTTCATGATACTTAAATGAGATACTGAATTACGTATTACCTGGATTAAATACTGGGAATAAATGATGATAGTAGTCTGATATCTAAATTCCTTCTATGTTTTAATATACTACAAAAAGTACTAAGTTGGATGAATATTTCAAATTTCAAAAAGATAACATTTCTCATACCTCTCCTTAGACAAGAGCACTGGAGGGTGAATCGATTCAATTTTAATATTGTATTAATTTTGTTTGAAATTTATTTTGATTATTCTGAGGAATTCCCCATTTTTCCAAATCTGCTCCCTAAAGTTTTACAAATCTCCCGATACGTGATCCCAAATCATAATATGGCGTCCCAAACCATAATCATGTGCCATGTCAAATCCCTTACTACTCTACTAGTAGTTCCGTGAACAGTAGACCTCGGGCTCAGTAAGTTACATTGACCAGTTGCTACGTTTTCTCAAAAATTAATAAATAATTTATCAATTTGAAATGTCTAGAAAAAATCCTAAATAAATATAGAGCTTATAGAGTCCTATTGTACCGTGACGTGTCGTCAAGGAATGTGAGTGTGAGCGCTGTTATCAGGTCTGGCTGCTACTGTCTACAACGTTGATGGAAAGATACATTTTCAAGATGTTCGATGTTTTTGAACGGGTGGTATTATAGTCAACCGTCTACTAGCGTTAATGGGAGATATATTTTCAAAATGTTCGATGTTTTTGAACGGGTAGTATTATAGTTGTAAAATATCGGAATTTGGGTAGATAAAAATCCCTAACCGAAATATTAATAGGTCTGAAATAAAGTAACTGGCTAATATCGCCAAATAGATAACAATTAAGATTAGATAGCATCAGCTTGTTCTGGCTAAACGGTACAAAAAACCTAAAAAGGATTTGAAAGAATTTGTTGCTAATAAATATATTATTATATAAAATATTTTGAAGATTGAGGTTAGGTATATGCATTCAGGGATCAGCGACCTAAAGATCGACCAAATCGAGCAACGTAGAATCTGACCAAAACCCCTTGGCAGAGCTCTATTGCAACAAAACAGTATGCAATGTGAAAGAACACATGATCACGTGGCTAACTATTATGTGGCGTGAAATAAATATTAGTATATAGAATATTAGCTAGCATGTAGAGAGCATAAGTAAAAAACCAAATAAAAATAATTAAGTGTATTCAGGAAATAGGAGGTACCAGGCGCATGAATACTGAATCAAATTTGCATGCACCAATAGCACAACGGCAGTTAATAGGCGGCAATTGTAGGCCAATTCAAAAATATTTATATATATTTCTATAAATGTTCGAATCTATGTTGAGTTGTTGTATAGTCTATGTTATAGATAAGGCCCGAAGGCAAAGAAATTATTAAACGCACAACCTAAGTAATAATTTGATATTTTTTGTACGATCTATTTGAACCTAAATGGCGAGGACTAAGATATTCAAATTTTATGTTAATTTGAAAGTCGAAATAAGATTTGTAAAATTGAGAAAGGAGAACCATCACTCGCCAGCCAAATGCCACCATGAGAGGACCCTAAATATTTTAGAGCGTAATACCTTGCTAATAAATTGTAAAAGTTAATTTAGATCAAATTATTAAATTCCTTAAAGGACTTTGTGATGCTCTTGTAAAGCAGAAGTCATTTTAATTTCAAATATTTTATAAACCCTTGGAAGAGACGATTCCGGCTACCATATTCCAGGACCACCAGGAGTTGGATCGACATCGGCGGCTTATAAGAAGATTTTCGACACGTGAGTGATAAATATTGAATTAGTGATGGGCGCCCTAGTGCTTCGAATCTATCTAATGATCAAAGCTAGCTCGTCAAAAGGGTTTTTATTATAAATAAGAATTTGATAAGAAAAATACTTGCGCAAGTAAAATAGTATTAAAGGTATTTTATTGAAGGAAAAATAGATCAATACATTTCAGAAAATTCCATTGGATCAAAGAAGTATAAAATCTAGGCTATCAAAACACATTCATATGATCTTTAATTTTTGCATATAATTTGCGATAGTTTGTTATAGCTCTAATTCACTAGATGAATTGCTCTACCTATTCCATCAGGTGCCGAATCTTGCACCCTGAGATAAAATATATATTCATACAAAGAAATCTACTAAGTACTAGAGATTTAATGTATATAGATTTGGATTATTAGTTGCTAATTTATCAAGTTGATCTTAAAGAACCTATTTTTAATTGAATTGTCCAGTCGACAAGTATTAGCAAGCTCATATCGCAGCTACATGCAAAAGGATGCATATGATTTTAAGATAAGGCACATGGTAATGATTCGTGCCATAAATCTAGAGTATAAAGTTAGCCTGTGATATTTTACTGATTTCAATTATTGTTCTATTTTTATTTTTATATTATATTTTTTATCGCTCTTTATATATTTTTTGCCTCGATCTATTTTTTGAATTATTTGTTTAATATATGTATCAAATTGTTTATGGTGTGCCATTTATTTTAATTCCTCAACACTATAGTATAAGTATCATATTTATATATATTTATTTTTTAATGAATTACAAGAGTTATAGGGGAAGCTCATACCTGGGCCTATAAAGATTTTATGAGACTGAATCCTATTAAAAAACCACGACCTAATTATATAATTATATCAAATATTCATGCTCTACCGACTGATGCCAAGCAGGAGGCTAATCGTTATTTTATAAAGAATAACGTGACATAGTCTACTAGACAGCTGATTTATGATGAATAATTTTATAGTCTGATTTTCACTCTAATATTGGCGTATGAAGGAAGCTTTTTCCTTTTATATTATCCTTGAAAAGCAAAATTTCTAAAACCCTTGTATTTACGTCGACGCGCAATTTAAAAAGGAACATACCTGTCAAATTTCATGAAAATCTATTACCGCGTTTCGCCGTAAATGCGCAACATAGAAACATTTAAACATTAAGAGAAATGCCAGACTGTCCACTTGAATTCGCTCGGTCAATCAATTATGTTTGAAATTCAATTTTGATTATTCAGAGCAATCCCCCATTTCTCCCAATCTGCTCCCTAAAGCTTTACAAATCTCCCAATACGTGATCTCACATCATAATATGGCTTCCCAGAGCATAATCATGTGCCATGTCAAATCCCATACTACTCTATTAAACTTTCAGCCGATTCTGAACAGGGCTTTAGTTTTATCATAGCTGCCACCACAGATCTGAATAAAACCTGCCGAGAATCTCCTTAAGAAGGTATTCAGACCTGAAAGTTTAATCCTTGTGCAATAAAAGAATCATAAATGATGAAGGCTTACCACGATTGTGACATGAACAATCCTCTGAGAATTAACAGGATATTTACGATTGCTCTATGCTGTAAATCATGGAGATAGCGCTTAGCATTGTGGCTTAGCCGAGTCAGAAGTCACTGAGACGCAGAAAGCTAGATGAGGCCACTAGGGTTTCAGGTTATCATAATATATAAATCAACAAAGAAAGAAGGTTCATATTGTTTCATACAAATAGTATGATCCAGGGTGTTGCTTGGTTTATCAATAAAACAGTCTTATTGTTATATTTACTAGTACTTTTTATTGTCTGTCTGGAGCTGTGGCGTACTATACTCTGAGAATTAGTTAGTAAGCGATTCGGGGATGAATTATCTGATAACCTACTATTTTCTAATTACAAGATTAAGTGGAATTGGAAGACGTCATATTTCAAGAGTTATGATCTATGATTTACAATATTTTGTGGTACGTGAATAATAGAGAAATTTATTTCATTTATGATAACCTTCCGGTAGTCGCGCCCTACTCAATCACAAGAGAAGTCGCATGTTGTATTTTGTACAACATCCAATTTTACTTTCATTGCCCTATTACCATAGGTAAGGAAAGTATTGCTTTCCGAAAAAAATTAAGGTACCCTTATTTCATGTTTTCTATACGTTTCAAGGTCCTCTGAGTCCAAAAAACTTGTTTTTGGGTATTGGTCTGTATGTATGTGTGTGTGTGTGTGTGTGTGTGTGTGTGTGTGTGTGTGTGTGTGTGTGTGTGTGTGTGTGTGTGTGTGTGTGTGTGTGTATGAGTGTATGTGCGTCTGTTTTCACGATATCTCATCTCCCAAATAACGGAATGACTTGAAATTCGGAACTTAAGGTCCTTCCACTATAAGGATCCGACACGAACAATTTCGATCAAATGCAATTCAAGATGGCGGCTAAAATGGCGAGAATGTTGTCAAAAAAAGTGTTTTTTCGTGATTTTCTCGGAAACGGCTCCAACGATTTTAATCAAATTCATACCTAAAATAGTCACCGATAAGCTCTATCAACTGCCACAAGTCCCATATCTGTAAAAATTTCAGGAGCTCCGCCCCAGCAATGCAGATAGATTCCCAATTATCAGGCTTCAGATACAATTAAAACAGAAAAAATCAAGTAGAGTAGATTGAGCATGAAAATCTCTACAATTAATGTTCAGTAACATTTTCACCTAAAATTGAAAATAAGCTTTAAATTCGAGAAAATGTGATTATTCAATTGCAAATTATTGTTGATTCTATTAAATCATTCACTATGAAGAGATAGCAGACCTCATGTGTGTCTCCAGCGTTATTGCCATGTCACCAGCTGGATCAAATCTTTGAATAGTAGACTTGTGATGCGCGGGAACACTAGCGTCAGGTGATCAATTTTCATAACGGCAAGGAAAGTTGTGTGAGTGCGCCACACCAGATTTTTGTGATACGTGAATCATAGAGAAATTTTTATTTCAGTTATGATAACCTTCCGGTAGTCGCGCCCTACTCAATCACAAGAGAAGTCGCATGTTGTATTTTGTACAACATCCAATTCTTCAAGTGTTATGTACTCTGTTTATTGTCAAAACATATAAATTAATTGTATAATTCCTTTTTCATCTTCTTGGATTATTTTACGCCTATGAACATTTGGATGATTACTATTTCATAGCCCAATAAGGTACATCAAGCAAGGTCATCAATTCTGTGTTATTGGATCGTTTACAGTCCCCGTATACAGTCTTTCCCTATCTTATGCACAGTGCGACTTATGCACTGTCGCAACTAAATGGCACCTAAAGACAGAACCATTGCTCGGTTGATACTGCAACTCAGTGGAGTGATGGTGGAAAGTTTTGGAATGCATAGGTGACTTATTCACTGACACCACCCCATTCAATAGTTTTGTGCAGCAAAAAACTGACACTGTTGTACTTTTTACAACAGCGCGACTGCCGGAAGGTTAACTTCAATAAACCTTGAATTCTTATTCATTCATCATTCACCAATTCTCAAATCATAACGTATGTATGTTATTAGATAAAAAGACTAAGAAATTGTCAAAAACACAGATTTCATTGAGAGTTAGGAAGACCGGTTTCGGTTGTTACACCATTCAAAATCAAAATCAAAATTGTTTATTGTCATTACAAAACAAATTGTATAACAAGGTCAGGTACATTTACAATTGTAAATCTCTGATAAATCAAACTAAATACGAGAGCAGCAGAGTTTATACTAGTAAGAGAGTACTGCTATTGGTCAAGGGCATGAACGCCTGCCATTGGCCCAGCTAGACAGTCTCCTCCCACTCAACGGTACAACAGAAACGTCACAAAATGGCGGTTTAAGCAACAAACTCGTCATGATAACAAAATTTACTTGGAGTAAAAAATAAAACCTAAGAAAACAAGTGAAAGATAATAAAACAAATATGTAAATAGGGAGGCTATCGACTAATGTAATATGTTAACAAGGTCATGATAAAACTAAATTTCTAGTGTTGTATTGGTTGAAATGAATTTGGACATTTAAACTCTACTGGG
Organism: Nilaparvata lugens; assembly: GCF_014356525.2. Classification (NCBI taxonomy): domain Eukaryota; kingdom Metazoa; phylum Arthropoda; class Insecta; order Hemiptera; family Delphacidae; genus Nilaparvata; species Nilaparvata lugens. Next base: position 94,477,528 of record NC_052504.1, read on the forward strand.
AATTGTCCTTAATTACTCTTGTTATTTCTAAAGCTTCTAGAATATTCAAAGATCTGTCTTTGTTATTAACATGCAGAAACTCAACATTCTCAACTGTGAACTTTCACAAAATGGCGGTTTAAGCAAAAGACACGCCATGATAACAAAATTTACTTTCATTACAAAATAAAAACAAATTAAAGATTATAAAACAAATATGGAAAAAACATCCACTAATGTAACTTATGCTAACAATGTTATGATAAAACTAAATTCGTAGTGTTGTATTGGTTGAAATGCCCTTGACCAATAGCAGTACTCGCCTACTAGTATAAATTCTGCTGCTCTTGTATTTAGTTTTAGTTTATCAGAGTTTGACAATGGTGTAACAACCGAAACCGGTCTTCCTAACTTCCAATAAAATCTGTGGTTTTCGACAATTTCTAAGTCTTTTTATTTAATATGAATACTTAACACAATATCAACGTCTCAACTACAAAAAAAATTGGTATGAATGATTTACTATGAATAAAATTAATCACAGATTTTGTGAGAGGTTAAATGGATTCGTTGAGAAAAAATGTTTGTAAAAGACGATCTCATGAGCTTGAAGCTGGTGGGTCATGAGAGTTGCATTCCCAATCTTTGTTCATGGACCTTGTTATTTATAAAGATGAAAAACGTTGACAACTGAACATACAATATCAACAAGAGAGATTCTCCACATTCAATGATTTTCCAAAAATTACAAACATTTGATCAATTCCTCACATGATTATCCTCCACAAATTCTCATAGGATATCAACAGGAATAATTTTTCAAATTTCTATAAACTTTCACGTGTAATTAATCCTATACAGGTAAACATTTCAAGTGGACTTCATCATTTTAAATTCTAATTTATTCATTATAGCAAATTATTTGCCTCGATCTTTTGTGAGTTTAATCGCGTACAGTTTCATTCCAATATTGATGGTCACGTTGAATTGTCGGTCCTGGCTGAAGTATGACAGTCGTAAGGCCCATTGACGGTTTGAATGATATATCATAGGCGTGGTGGAACTTCCGTCAGGGACTTCCCACCAATAAAAGCCAAACGAATTTTGATATAAATAGAAATACAAATCTCAGTACCATTTTTTGGTTCAACATTCATGCCATTTTCAAGTGATTCCATAATACGATAGCACGTCCAGAAAGTAAGTTCCGTTTCAATTTATATCCGCTACAGCGCTGCGATCGCAGTTCCGCACATGTGCGGGTAGACGCTCTGTATCAAGGAGAAGAAACGTGCGCCATTTGGAGATCGCTGTCAGCCACGTACGTTTAGTTGTGCTTGTTTACAATATCAGTGTTGATTGAAAATCCCGCCGCTTGTGAAATCGGGTCTGTGATTCGTTTTCTGAATGCAAGGAAAGTGAACCCAAGTGAAATTTATCGGCAAATTTGCGATGTTTATGGACAAAGTGGGATGAGTGATTCAATGGTGAGAAGATGGGTCCGTCAGTTCAATGACGGACGTAGTGATGTGCTTGATGAAGAACGAAGTGGGCGTCCATCTTTGCTTACAGAAGAACTGGTTCACGCGATTGATGACAAGATCCATGAAAACCGAAGGTTTACAATTAGTGCTCTCGCTATGGAATTTCCCCAAATTTCACGATCACAAATGCATGAAATTGTTACCGGAAAACTGAAATTTCGACAAGCTGGAAGAAACTGTTCCCAACTGGTTGAAGACACAGGCGGCAAATTTCCATGAAGAAGGCATACAAAAACTTGTGCCATGCTATGACAAATGTCTGCAAAATTTCGGTAGTTATGTGGAAAAGTAGTTTTAAGAATTGTAGAATTTTGTGCAATAAATAATTTTTCTGTATCTGTACACAATTTAATTTTATTACCAAACGGAACTTACTTTCTGGACCTACCACGTAACATCACATTTTGAAATCAATTGAAAATGACATGAATGTTGAAACATGTTGTCATGAGATGAAAAACGTTAACAACTGAACATACAATATCAACAAGATAGATTTTCCACATTCAATGATTTTCCAAAAATTACAAACATTTGATCAATTCCTCACATGATTATCCTCCACAAATTCTCATAGGATATCAACAGGAATAATTTTTCAAATTTCTATAAACTTTCACGTGTAATTAATCCTATACAGGTGAACATTTCGAGTAGACTTCATCATCTTAAATTCTAATTTATTCATTATAGCAAATTATTTGCCTCGAACTTTTGTGAGTCTAATCGCGTACAGTTTCATTCCAATATTGATGGTCACGTTGAATTGTCGGTCCTGGCTGAAGTATGACAGTCGTCAGGGACTCCCCAAATATAAAAACCATATACGATACGAATTGTATCATGTAAAGTATGTAAAGTAGACCTAGAATTCGAAAGAAGAAGGAGAAGAAGAAGAAGAAGATGAAGAAGAAGAAGAAGAAGAAGAAGAAGAAGAAGAAGAAGAAGAAGAAGAAGAAGAAGAAGAAGAAGAAGAAGAAGAAGAAGAAGAAGAAGAAGAAGAAGAAGAAGAAGGAGAAGAAGAAGAAGAAGAAGAAAAGAAGAAGATATACATTATATACCTATAGCTAGTGAACTTTTAGTTGTTTAATCTATTTTCATCAGCAAGATAGGAAAACTTTCACTATTCTATCACTAACTCCCAAACAAGGACCTTATTCATGAGAAAACACTCCACCAGATGAAAATCTTCAACATAACTCATCTTTTTTGTATCAGGAAAGCCGGCCTTGCCAATTGGTGAGTGGGTGATCGTTTGACGTAAGGGACACTTTGCGACCCTTGTCTTGTGCCTCTTGCTATCTAGAGGGTTACCCTCACACCCACCCCGCCGTGAAGGGTCCGCACAAAGAGTAATGGCTTGGTAACCAGGTTAGCCCGGGTCCTGTCTTGGAAACTCGACGCTATCTGTTGCGCGACAGAAGCCTCACTTAAACGCATCCGTCAGGTCCGTCGAAGAATGATGAAATTACTTGCCTTACTTACACAAAGTCTAATTAGCCAGCTATCGCTCTATCTCGTCTCAACCCTTTCGACAAAGTGATGCACAACTTGCCTCTCCAACTTCGATAAGGAATTGGGCGAACTCTTTGCTCCGGAATATAATTATCAGTGTTCTTTACTGTAGATCTGAGAGGGAAGTGAGTGGAGGACACCACCATCAACCCCAATCATCCTTTCTCTCTCCGACTCCTGAGAATCATCGCACCTTCTCTCTCCAACTCCTGAGTTCTCATTTCCGCCGGAGGAGATGAGACTGTCTGTCACTCGACACATCCAAGTGCTGGCGCGTATTCTTCCCAGCTTCCTGACGTTACTGCGCTTCCATATCCTCCGACTGGCGAAACAATGCCTTTTTTCCGAGCGGCGTATCGAGTCTAATTCCCTGCCAAACCGAGCAACATGACAGCTGCTTCTCTCGGCGTATTGTGTGATCCACAGAAGCGCTGTCGCCATAGAGAAGCTCCGCAATTTCCTTGTGAATTTTCGAGCAGATAGAACAATCTCAAATGTCGTTTATCACTGTAATAATGAGAGAATTTCATTAAATTGCTTTCAATCGTGGACTACTGTAGATTATTTTGAGCTTCCTGAAAATGTTGAACTGTGGGAATATAGTTTTGTAGATTCTGCATATCATCTAGAATGATATTCCTTGATCCATTATTCATTCCTATGAGTACAAATAATATGAATTAATAATTCACATAATATTATAAATTTTGTTATTTATATTCATTTATGG